>NW_017201130.1:0-6788 GCF_001704415.2 Capra hircus | reverse complement strand
CCGCTGTCGCTCATGACTTTCACTGCTGTCGCCGCTCGATGTGCTTCAATCGAAGCTGCCAACCTCTCGCACCTTCAGTGTAGAGGCTCCGCCGCAGCCTCACACCACACACCGTGCCCCAGGCACTGAGAACCGAAACGCTCCGCGTCGCCTCCGCTCGGGCTCTCCACACAAGGTCTTAGGCCCCGGCATCGACGTGAGAGGAATCCTGAGAGGCCCCCTAGCAACTCCCATGGGCACTGGCCTTTTCTGAGGCCACAGGAGCGGGTCCCTGAGGTCCCCATCCTAAGACGAGAGCACCTGCTCCAACTCAAGATAATCCAGGAGGTTCTCCCCTCCAGGCGAGATGAGGCCCATTTCCCCTGAGGCATCTCGAGGCTAATCACACCTAACCTCTGGAACTTCCAAAGGGTCTTTGACACCCCTGCTGCAAGTCAAGAAGATCACCGACATACCCGTCTCCACTCGAGATGAAGCACGAGGGTCCCGCCCACATCCAGAGAGCCCCGTTTCCGCCTCGTATCTAGAGAGGAGGGATCCTTTCCCTGCGTGGTCGGGGAAAGAATTCCTGGCGTTCCCGGTCGCATCTCAAGAGGAAGTGCTCTCCACAGGAAAGGCCAGAGGAACTCCAGGGTCGTGCCACCATTCCAAGAGTTCCCCAGATGTCTCAGTCCATTCCAGAGGAACGTGTTTTCCCTGCACTGCCACGACTTTCACGCGAGGATCGTCTCACACCAAGGTGGCATGTGGGACAGCCCTGTGGGAAAGCCTCATGGGAAAGCCTAGAGGGAAAGCACAGATCCCTTGATCCACGCGACGGGAAGCGTGACACTTGCTGCTACCGCTCGGGAGGAAAGCGCACGTGCATGCCCCACTCGAGACGAGGACTGACTCCCCTGGGGAGACTCCAGAAGTACCACAAGATCCATGTCAGCACTGGAGAGGAATCTTCAGGTTCCAGCCCCGACTTCACACAAGGTCTTTAGGCCCCGGCATCGACAGGAGAGGAATCCTGAGAGGCCCCCTAGAAACTTGAATGGGGACTGGCCTTTCCTGAGGCCACCAGAGCTGGCCCCTGAGGTCCCCGTCGTAAGTCGAGAGCACCTGCCGCAACTCGAGAAAATCCAGGAGGTTCTCCCCTCCAGGCGAGATGAGGGCCCATTTCCACTGAGGTGTCTCGAGGCTAATCACACCTAACCTCTGGAACTTCCAAAAGGTACTTTACACCCCTTGCTGCAACTCAATATGTTCCCCCGACATACCCGTCTCCACTCGAGAATAAGCAAGATGGTCCCCCCCACATCCACAGGAGGCGCGTTTCCGCCTCGTCGCTCGAGATGAGGGATCCTTTCCTTCCGGGGGCCAGCGTGAGGAATTCCGCCTATCGCAAAGGTCATGAGGAAGGAGGCTTGGCATGCCAAAGGCGTGCTCAAGCCTCAGGTAACCCCCTGTTCCCGGAGCATCGAACCCCAAAACCAGAGTCTGTTTTATGCTCTCACCTACACTTCTGACTTTACGGGGGCTCTCCCCCATAACTGTTTCTCTCGGAGAAGAAGTAAAACGTGCAGCTTCAAGGCAATAAATATTCTTGGGCATGACAAGAGTGTTTCAGCTTGCCGACTCCTCTGAAGGTTATCTAGCCCACCTTTATAGGTTTGTCCGGCCACATGTGATTGTTTACAGCCTCCCAACCTGAGAGGCATGAGATGTTTTAGACTTACTAAAGGCAAATTATTTTGGGGGAGTTAGAAATTATTAGTATAGTTGGTTAGGAATTATATTGGTGAAGGGTTCTTCATTTGTTGTGTCAAAAATTGCTGCTAATTCCCTGCTCTGGGTGGGACAAGGATATTTTAGGTCAAACCTCTCTGCTGACAGACCAGCTTGTGTGACAGGATTATCCATACTGCTGCCACTAGGCACAAGATTGTTTACTACCTCTCAACTGTAAACAGCACAGAGAGTTTTGGAGTATTTTGAGAGTCTTAATTAGCATAGGACTTTTTCTTCTTGTTGAGTCAATGATTGCCACCAGGCCTCCATATCCTTAGGCACTTGGGAATATATTAATCAATGTATTTGGAATATAGCAAAGGAAATATAGCAGTTTTTGATGTTAGCAATACTAGACTTTTTGAGTTAATGGATTTTCACTTTTGTAATAGATCACTGTACTTTGTTATATATCACTGTGTCCTTTCTATGTAAGAATGTAACTTTATCATATCTTAAGACTAAATAGATCTTAAGGGGAGAATTGATGAAAGGATTTTCAATTTGTTAGGCTGATGTTTGCTGATAAATCTCCATGTTCCCTACCCTTATAATGAATATAACTAGTATATTAGGAGAAATAAGTATTAACCTTTAAGCATATAGGAGAAATAAGAATTCACCTTTAAGACTAATCATGTTAACCTTGGGTTAAATAAATTCCTTTCTTGATTGTAACTCACTACACCCTCACCCTATAGGAATGTAACTTTATTTGGAGGGTGGTGCCTGGTTTAAGAAAAAACACCCTTGGAAGAAATAAGTTTATTTGGTTATCAGAAAGAAAGGATCATAAATGTCAGCAGGTCTCATTCATGGCCAGAAGATGATGTAAGATCCCTAAGACCTTTTTTTTATACATTTATGTGAAGCACCTGATTTTGATAAAGGTCAGGATGCCGACTCCTGCGTGACTCTGTATTCATCCCTATGTGTAACAAGAGGTATACAAGCAAAACCAAAAAATAAAGAAATCAGATCAGTTTCCGGAAAGACTGATTCCCCCATGTCGCTTCTTTTTTGCTCCCGTTTTTCTGGCTGAATTCTCTACTGGAGGATGGATGTTATTCCACGTAATCCAAGTTATTCAGCCTCTTTTTCTCCAATAATCTTCCTACTACACTATCCATTTCTAATCTCTTTATATCTGGGATTAAATATGTATATTTCCAAAGACGACGACTACGTCCCCACCTTCGAATCACCCTGGATCCACCGGGGCTGGACCACGGCACTTTCCCTGCTTGGTCGGGAAAGAATTCCCGGCGTTCCCACCGAATCTCAAGAAGAGGCGCTCTCCACAGGAAAGGCGAGAGGAATTCCAGGGTCGTGCCACAATTCCAAGAGTCCCCCAGATGTCTCAGTCCATTCCAGAGGAACCTGTTTTCCCTGCACTGCCTTGATTTTCACGCCGAGGATCGACTGGCACCACGGTGGCACGTGGGACAGCGATGTGGGAAAGCCTCGTGGGAAAGCCTCGAGGGAAAGCCCCGTGGGAAATACCTCGAGGGAAAGACACAGATCTCTTGATCCACGCGACGGGCAGAGTGACACTGCTACTGCAGCTCGGGAGGTAAGCGTTCTTGCATGATCCCGCTGAGAAGAGGACTGACACCCCTGGGGAGACTCAAGAAGTACCCCAAGAACCATGTCAGCACGGGAGAGGAATCCTCAGGTACCGGCCTCGACTTCACACAAGGTCTTAGGCCCCACCATCGACGGGAGAGGAATCCCGAGAGGCCCCGTAGCCACTCGGATGGGAACTGGCCTTTCCTGACGCCACCAGAGCGGGTCCCTGAGGTCCCAGCGAACGTTGAGAACACCTGCCACAATTCGAGAAAATCCAGGAGGTTCTCCCCACCAGGCAAGATGAGGCCAATTTCCGCTGAGGCTCTCGAGGCTAATCACACCTAAACTCTGGAAATTCCAAAGGTTCCTTAACAACCTTGCTGAAACTCAAGAAGTTCCCCGACATACCGTCTCCACTCCAGAGGAAGCACGAGGGTCCCGCCCACATCCAGAGGAGCCCCGTTTATGCCTCGGACCTCGAGATGACGGATCCTTTCCCTGCTTGGTCGGGAAAGAATTCCCGGCGTTCCCGTCCCATCTCAAGAGGAGGCGCTCTCCACAGGAAAGGCGAGCGGAACTCCAGGGTCGTACCACCATTCCAAGAGTCCCCCAGATGTCTCAGTCCATTCCAGAGGAACATGTTTTCCCTGCACTGCCTCGACTTTCAAGCCGAGGATCGACTCACACCCTGGTGGCAGGTGGGACAGCCCTGTGGGAAAGACTCTTGGGAAAGCCTTGAAGGAAAGACTTGAGTGAAAGCTACAGATCCCTTGACCACGCGTTAGGAAGCGTGACACTGCTGCTACAGCTCGGGAGGAAAGCGCACGTGCATGCCCACACTCGAGACGAGGACTGACTTCCCTGGGGAGACTCCAGAAGTACCCAAGAACCATGTCAGCACTGGAGAGGAATCCTCAGGATCCGGCCTCGACTCCACACAAGGTCTTAGGCCCCGGCATCGACCCAAGAGGAATCCCGAGAGTCCCCCTGGCAACTTGCATGGGGACTGGCCTTTCCTGAGGCCACGAGACCGGGTCCCTGAGGTCCCCGTCGTAATTCGAGAGCACCTGCCGTAACTCGAGAAAATCCAGGAGGTTCTCCCCTACAGCAAAATGAGGCCTATTTCCACTGACGCATCTAGAGGCTAAGCACACCTAACCTCTGGAACTTCCAATGGTTCCTTCACACACTTGCTGCAACTCAAGAGCTTTCCCGACACACCCGTCTACACTCAAAGGAAGCACGAGGGTCCCGCCCACATCCAGAGAAGCCCTGAGCCCCCTCGAGGCTCCAAAGGAGAGATCTTTTAAATGCTTGCATTTCCCGAGTCGAAGACCTTGTGTTGAGTTGGGACCGGAAACTGAGGATTCCTCTCCAGTGCTGACGTGGATTTTTGGGGTACTTCTGGACTCTCCCCAGGGGAGTCAGTCCTCGTCTCGAGTGGGGAAATGCACGTGGGCTTTCCTCCCTAAAGGTGGCAGCAGTGTCATGCTACCCGACGGGTGGATCAAGGGATGTGTGGCTTTCCCTGTAGGATTTCCCATGAGGCTTTCCCACGAGGCTAAACACACAGGGCTGTCCCACGTACCACCGTGGTGGTGAGTCGATCCTCGGCGTGACAGTCAAGGCAGTGCAGGTAAAAGAGTTTCCTTTGGAATGGACTCAGTCCTCTGGGGGACTCTTGGATTGGTGGCACGACCCTGGAGTTCCTCTCGCCTTTCCTGTGGAGAGCGCTTCCTCTTGAGATGCGACCGGGAATGCCGGGAATTCTTTCCCCGACCACGCAGGGAAAGGATCCCTCATCTCGAGCTACAAGGAGGAAAAGGGCCTCCTCTGGATGTGCAAGGGACGCTCGCGCTTCCTCTCGAGTGGACAAGGGTTATGTCGGGGAACTTCTTGAGTTTGCAGCAAGGGTGTGAAGGACCCTATGGAAGTTCCAAAGGTTAGATGTGATTAGCCTCGAGTCGCCTCAGCGGAAATGGGCCTCATCTAGCCTGGAGGGGAGAATCTACAGGATTTTCTCGAGTTGCGGTAGGTGCTCCTCGATTTACGACGGGGACCACAGGGACCGTATCTGGTGGCCTCAGGAAAGGCCACTCTCCGTGCGAGTTGCTTATTGGCCTCTCGGGATTCCTCTCACCGTCGATGCGGGCCTAAGACCTTGTGTGGATCCGTGCCGGAACCTGAGGATTCCTCTCCAGTGCTGACATGGATCTTGGGATTCTTCTGGAGTCTCCCCAGGGTAGTCAGTCCTCGTTACGAGTGGGGGCAGGCACGTGCGGTTTCCTCCCGAGCTGTAGCAGCGGCGTCATGATTCCCTTCGCGTGGATCAAGGGATCTGAGGCTTTTCCGTCGAGGCTTTCCCACGAGGCTTTCCCACGAGACTTTCCCACAGGGCTGTCCCAGGTGCACCGTGATGTGAGTCGATCCTCGGCATGAAGTTGAGGCAGTGCAGGGAAAACAGGTTTCCCTGGAATGGAGTGAGCCTCTGCGGGACTCTGGGAAATGGTGGCACGACCCTGGAGTTCCTCTCGCCTTTCCTGTGGAGAGCGCCTCCTCTTGAGATGCGACGGGAACGCCGGGAATTCATCCAGAACACGCAGGGAAAGGATCCCTTCTCTCGAGCTAGGAGGCGGAAACGGGGCTCCTCTGGATGTGGGCGGGACCTCGTGCTTCCTCTCGAGTGGAGACGGGTATGTCGGGGAACTTCTTGAGTTGCAGCAAGGGTGTGAAGGACCCTTTGGAAGTTCCAGTGGTTAGGCGTGATTAGCCTTGAGATGTCTCAGCAGAAAGGGGCCTCATCTCTCCTGGAAGGGAGAACCTCCTGGATTTTCTCGAGTTGCGGCAGGTGCTCTCGACTTACGACGGGGACCTCAGGGACCCGCTCTGGGGGCCTCAGGAAAGGCCAGTCCCCATGCGAGTTGCGCAGGGGCCTCTCGGGATTCCTCTCCCGTCGATGCTGGGGCCTAAGACCTTGTGTGGAGTCGGTGCCAGAAAACTGAGGAGTCCTCTCCAGTGCTGACATGGATCTTGGGATACTTCTTGAGTCTCCCCAGGGCAGTCAGTCCTCGTTACGAGTGGGGGCATGCACGTGCAATTTCCTCCCGAGCTGTAGCAGCAGTGTCACGCTTCCCTTCGCGTGGAACAAGGGATCTGTGGCTTTCCCTCGAGGCTTTCCCACGAGGCTTTCCCATGAGGCTTTCCCACAGGGCTGTCCCACGTGCCACCTTGGTGTGAGTCGATCCTCGGCTTGAAAGTCCAGGCAGTGAAGGGAAAACAAGTTTCCCTGGAATGGACCGAGACATCTGGGAGACTCTGGGAATGGTGGCACGACCCTGGAGTTCCTCTCGCCTTTCCTGTGGAAAGCGCCTCTTCTTGAGATGCGACGGGAACGCCAGATTCCTTCCTGACCACGCAGGGAAAGGATCCCTCCTCTCGACCTAGGA
>NW_017201129.1:0-6788 GCF_001704415.2 Capra hircus | reverse complement strand
CTGTGTTGTGGATGATCTGAAGACTTTGCCCTGTTCGTTTTTTAAATACTACTTTCAGGTTCTTTTGCTTACCAAAGGAGGCCCAATTTCACTCAAAAGTTTTGAGAACTGTGTTTAAATAAATGCAAAGAAAAGAGTAAAAAGGAAAGAAAAAAAAAAAGACCTTGTGAGGAGTTGGGGCAGGAACCTGAGGATTCCTCTACAGTGCTGACATGGATCTTGGGTACTTCTGGAGCCCCCCAGGGAAGTCAGTCTTCGTCTCGAATGGGGGCATGCACGTGCGCTTTCCTCCCGAGCTGTAGCAGCAGTGTCACACTTCCGGTCGCGTGGATCAAGTGATCTGTGGCTTTTCCTCCAGGCTTTACCACGAGGCTATCCAGAGGGCTGTCCCACATGCCGCCGAGGTGTGAGTCGAACCTCGGCGTGAAAGTCGAGGTAGTGCAGGGAAAACAGGTTCCTCTGGAATGGACTGAGACATCTAGGGGACTCTTGAATGGTGGCACGACTCTGGAGTTCCTCTCGCATTTCCTGTGGAGAGCGCCTCCACTTGAGATGCGACGGGAACGCCGGGAATTCTTTCCCGACGAAGCAGGGAAAGGATCCCACATCTCGAGCTACGAGGAGGAAAGGGGCTCCTCTGGATGTGGCGGGACCCTCGTGCTTCCTATCGAGAGGAGAGACGGGTATGTCGGGGAACTTCTTGAGTTGCAGCAAGGGTGTGAAGGACCCTTTGGAAGTTCCAGAGGTTAGGTGTGATTAGCCTCCAGACGCTTCAGCGGAAATGGGCTTCATCTCGCCTGGAGGGGAGAACCTCCTGGATTTTCTCGAGTTGCGGCAGGTGCTCTCGACTTACGACGGGGACCTCAGGGACCCGCTCTGGTGGCCTCAGGAAAGGCCAGTCCACATGCGAGTTGCTCGGGGGCCTCTCGGATTCCTCTACCATCGATGCCGGGGCCTAAGACCTTGTGTGGAGTCGGTGCCGGAACCTGAGGATTCCTCTGCAGTGCTGACATGGATCTTGGGGTACTTCTGGAGTCTCCCCAGGGGAGTCAGTCCTCGTTTGAGTGGGCGCATGCACGTGCGCTTACCTCCGGAGCTGTGGCAGCAGTGTCATGCTTCCTTCGCCTGGATCAAGGGATCTGTGGCTTTCCCACGAGGCTTTCCCACAGGGCTATCCCACGTGCCACGTGGTGTGAGTCGATCGATGGCTTGAAAGTCAACCCAGTGCAAGGAAAACAGGTTTCCCTGGAATGGACTGAGACATCTGGCGAATCTGGGAATGGTGGCACGACCCTGGACTTCCTCTCGACTTTCCTGTGGAGAGAGCCTCCTCTTGAGATGCGACGGGAACGCCGGGAATTCTTTCCGACCGACACGGAGGGAAAGGATCCCTCCTCTCGAGCTAGGAGGCGGAAACGGTGCTCCTCTGTATGTGGGCGGGACTCTCGTGCTTCCTCTCAAGTGGAGACGGGTATGTCGGGGAAATTCTGGATTTGCAGCAAGGGTGTAAAGGACCCTTTGGAAGTTCCAGAGGTTAAGTGTGATTAGCCTCGAGACGCCTCAGCGGAAATGGGCCTCATCTCGCCTGGAGGGGAGAACCTCCTGGATTTTCTCGAGTTGCGGCAGGTGCTCTCGACTTATGACGGGGACCTCAGGGACCCGCTCTGGTGGCCTCAGGAAAGGCCAGTCCCCATGCGAGTTGCTCGGGGGCCTCTCAGGATTCCTCTCCGTGGATGCCGGGGCCTAAGATCTTGTGTAGAGTCGGTGCCGGAACCTGAGCATTCCTCTCCAGTGCTGACATGGATCTTGGGGTACTTCTGGAGTCTCCCCAGGGGAGTCAGTCCTCGTCTCGAGTGGGGGCATGCACGTGCGCTTTCCTCCCGAGCTGTAGCAGCAGTGTCACACTTCCCTTCGCGTGGATCAAGGGAACTGTGGCTTTCCCTCGACTTTCCCACGAGGCTTTCCACGGGCTTTCCCACAGGGCGTCCACGTGACACCGTGGTGTGAGTCGATCCTTGCTTGAAAGTCGAGGAAGTTCAGGGAAAACAGGTTTCCCCTGGAATGGACTGAGTCATTTGGGGAACTCTGGGAATGGTGGCACGACCCTGGAGTTCCTCTCGCCTTTCCTGTGGAGAGCACTCTCTTTGAGATGCGACGGAACGCGGGGAATTCTTTCCCGAACACACGCAGGGAAAGATCCCTCCTCTCGATCCATTAGGTGGAAACGTGGCTCCTCTGGATTTGGGCGGGGACTCTCGTGATTCCTCTCGAGTGGAGACGGTATGTCGGGGAACTTCTTGAGTTGAAGCAAGGGTGTGAAGGACCTTTGAAGTTCCAGAGGTTAGGTGTGATTAGCCTCGAGACGCCTCAGCGGAAATGGGCCTAATCTCGCCTGGAGGGGAGAACCTCCTGTATTTTCTCGAGTTGCGGCAGGTGCTCTCGCCTTTCGATAGGGACCTCAGGGTCCCGCTCTGGTGGCCTCAGGAATGGCCAGTCCCCATGGGAGTTGCTCGCGGGCCTCTCGGGATTCCTCTCCCCGTTGATGCCGGGGCCTAAGACCTTGTGTGGAGTTGGTTCTGGAACCTGAGGTTTTCCTCTCCATTGCTGACATGGATCTTGGGGTACTTTGGAGTCTCCCCAGGGGAGTCAGTTCTTGTCTCGAGTGGGGCATAACGTGCGCTTCCCTCCCTAGCTTGTAGCAGCAATGTCACGCTTCCCTTCGAGTGGATCGAGGGATCAGTGGCTTTCCCTCTAGGCTTTCCCACGAAGCATTCCAGGAGGCTTTCCCACAGGACTCTCCCACGTGCTACCGTGGTGTGAGTCGATCCTCGCTTGAAAGTCGAGGCAGTGCAAGGAAAACAGTTTTCCCTGGAATGGACTGAGACATCCCGGGGAATCTGGGAATGGTGGCACGACCCTGGAGTTCCTCTCGCCTTTTCCTGTGGAGAGTGCCTCCACTTCAGATGAGACGGGAATGCCGGGAATTCTTTCCCGCACACGCAGGGAAAAGATCCCTTCTCTCGAGCTTTGAGGCGGAATCGGGGCTCCTCTGGATGTGGGCAGGATTCTCGTGCTTCCTCTCGAGTGGAGACGGGTATGTCGGGAACTTATTGAGTTGCCGCAAGGGTGTGAAGGACCCTTTGGAAGTTCCAGAAGATAGACGTGATTAGCCTCGAGACGCCTCAGCGGAAATGGGCTTCATCTCACCTGGAGGGGAGAACCTCCTGGATTTTCTCGAGTTGCGGAAAGTGCTCTCGACTTTCGACGGGGACCACAGGGTCCCGCTCTGGTGGCCTCAGGAAAGGCCAGTCCCCATGCGAGTTGCTCGGGGGCCTCTCGGGATTCCTCTCCCGTCGATCCCGGGCCTAAGACCTCGTGACGAGTTGGTGCCGGTACCTGAGCATTCCTCTCCAAGCTGACATGGATCTTGGGGTACTTCTGGAGTCTCCCCAGGGGAGTCAGTCCTCGTCTCGAGTGGCGGCATGCAGTTCGATTCCCTCCCGAGCTGTAGCAGCAGTGTCACGCTTCCCGTCGAGTGGATCAAGGGATCAGTGTCTTTCCCTTGAGGCTATTCCATGAGGCTTTCCCAGGAGTCTTTCCCACAGGGCTGTCCCACGTGCCACCGTGGTGTGAGTCCATCCTCGGCATGAAATCGAGGCAGTGCAGGGAAAACAGTTTTCCCTGGAATGGACTGAGACATCTGGGGGACTCTGGGAATGGTGGCACGACCCTGGAGTTCCTCTCGCCTTTCCTGTGGAGAGCGCCTCCTCTTGAGATGTGACAGCAAGGCCAGGAATTCTTTCCCGACCACACAGGGAAAGGATCCCTCCTCTCGAGGTATGAGGCGGAAACGGGGCTCCTCTGGATTTGGGCGGGACTCTCTCGCTTCCTCTCGAGTGGAGACGGGTATGTCGGGGAACTTTTTGAGTTGCAGCAAGGGTGTGAAGGACCCTTTGGAAGTTCCAGAGGTTAGGTGTGATTAGCCTCAAGACTCCTCAGAGGAAATGGGCCTCATCACGCCTGGCGGGGAGAACCTCCTGGTTGCTCTCGAGTTGGGGTTGGTGCTCTCCACTTACCACAGTGTCCTCAGAGACCCGCTTTGGTGGCCTCAGGAAAGGCAATTCCCCATGCGAGTTGCTCGGGGGACACTCGAGATTCCTCTTCTGTCGATCCCGGGGCCTAAGATCTTGTGTGGAGTCGGTTCAGAACCTGAGGATTCCTCTCCAGTGCTGACATGGACCTTGGGTACTTCTGGAGTCTACCGAGGGGAGTCAGTCCTCGTCTCGAGGGGGGCATGCACGTGCACTTTCCTCCCGAGCTGTAGCAGCAGTGTCACGGTCCCTTAGTGTGGATCAAGGGATCTGTGGCTTTCCCACGAGGCTTTCCCGAGGCTTTCCGAGGCTTTCCCACAGAGCTGTCCCACGTGCCACCGTGGGTGAGTCGATCCTCGGCTTGAACGTCGAGGCAGTGCAGGGAAAACAGGTTTCCCTGGAATGGACTGAGACATCTGGGGGACTCTGGGAATGGTGATACGACACTGGAGTTCTTCTCGCTTTCCTGTGGAGAGCGCCTCCTCTTGAGATGCGACGGGAACGCTGGGAATTCTTTCCCGACCACGCAGGGAAAGGATCCCTCCTCTCGAGCTAGGAGGAGGAAACGGGGCTCCTCTGGATGTGGGCGGGACTCTCGTGCTTCCTCTCGAGTGGAGACGGGTTTGTCGGGGAACTTCTTGAGTTGTAGCAAGGGTGTGAAGGACCCTTTGGAAGTTCCAGAGGTTAGGTGTGATTAGCCTTGAGACGCCTTATAGGAAATGAACCTCATCTCGCCTGGAGGGGAGCACCTCCTGGGTTTTTTCGAGTTGCCGCAGGTGCTCTCGACTTCTGAAGGGGACATCATGGACCGCTCTGGTGGCCTCAGGAAAGGCCAGTCCCCATGCGAGTTGCTCGGGTCTTATCGGGATTCCTCTCCCGTCGATGCCGAGGCCTAAGACCATGTGTGGAGTCGGTGCCGGAACCTGAGGATTCCTCTCCAGTGCTGACATGGATCTTTGGGTACTTCTGGAGTCTCCCCAGGGGAGTCAGTCCTCGTCTCGAGTGGAGGCATGCACGTGGGCTTTCCTCCCGAGCTGTAGCAGCAGTGTCACGCTTCCCTTCGCATGGATCAAGGGACCTGTGGCTTTCCCTCGAGGCTTTCCCACTAGGCTTTCCACGAGGCTTTCCCAAGGGTCTGTCCCACGTGCCACCGTGGTGTGAGTCGATCCTCGGCTTGAAATTCGAGGCAGTTCAGGGAGAACATGTTTCCCTGGAATGGACTGAGATATCTGGGGGTCTCTGGGAATGGTGACATGAACCTGGAGTTCCTCTCGCCTTTCATGTGGAGAGAGCATCCTCCTGAGATGCGACTGGAATGCCGGGAATTCTTTCAAGACCACGCAGGGAATGGTCCCTTCCTCTCGAGCTAGGAGCGGAATCGGGGCTCCTCTGGATGTGGGCGGGACTCTCGTGCTTCCTCTCGAGTGGAGACGGGTATGTCGGGGAAATGCTTGAGTTGCAGCAAGGGGGTAAAGGACCCTTTGGAATTTCCAGAGGTTAGGTGTGATTAGCCTCGAGACGGCGGAGCGGAAATGGGCCTCGTCTCTCCTGGAGAGGAGAACCTCCTGGATTTTCTCGAGTTGCAGCAGGTGCTCTCGACTTACCTTGGGACATCCGGGACCCGCTCTGGTGGCCTCAGGAAAGGCCAGTCCCCATGCGAGTTGCTCGGGCCTCTTGGGATTCCTCTCCCTTCGATGCCAGGGCCTAAGACCTTGTGTGGAGTCGGTACCGAAACCTGAGGATTCCTCTCCAGTGCTGACATGGATCTTGGGGTACTTCTGCAGTCTCCCCAGGGGAGCCAGTCCTTGTCTCGAGTGGGGGCATGCACGTGCGCTTTCCTCCCGAGCTGTAGCAGCAGTTTCGCGCTTCCCCTGGCGTGGATCAAGGGATCTGTGGCTTTCCCTCGAGGCTTTCCCTTGAAGGCTTTCCCACGAGGCTTTCCACGAGGCTTTCCCACAGGGCTGTCCCACGTGCCACCGTGGTGTGAGTCAATCCTCCTCTTGAAAGTCGAGGCAGTGCAGGGAAAACAGTTTTCCCTGGAATGGACTGAGATATCTGGGGGACTCTGGGAATGGTGGCATGACCCCGGAAATTCTCTCGCCTTTCCTGTGGAGAGCGCCTCCTCTTGAGATGCGACGGGAACGCAGGGAATTCTATCCCCCCGAGGGAGGGAAGGATCCCTCCTCTCGAGCTAGAAGCGGAAACGGGGCTACTCTGGATGTGGGCAGAAACTCTCGTGCTTCCACTCGAGTGGAGACGGGTATGTCGGGGAACTTCTTGAGTTGCAGCAAGGGTGTGGATGACTCATTGGAAGTTCTAAAGGTTAGGTGTGATTAGCCTCGAGACACCTCAGCGGAAATGGGCCTCATTTCGCCTAACGGGGGAACCTCCTGGATTTTCTCGAGTTGCAGCAGGTGCTCTCGACTTATGTCGGGGACCTCAGGGACCTGCTCTGGTGGCCTCAGGAAAGGCCAGTCCCCAAGCAAGTTGCTCGGGGCCTCTAGAGATTCCTCTCCCGTCGATGCCGGGGCCTAAGATCTTGTGTGGAGTCGGGTGCCGAAATGGAGCATTCCTCTCCAGTGCTGACATGGATCTTGGGGTACTTCTGGAGTCTCCCCAGGGGAGTCAGTCCTCGTATGGAAGTGGGGCATGCACGTGCGCTTTCGTCCCGAGCTGTAGCAGCAGTGTCGCGCTTCC
>NW_017201128.1:0-6789 GCF_001704415.2 Capra hircus | reverse complement strand
ACACTGCCAAGGGCTCCAGGCAGTGAAAGCTCTGTCAGAGGGAAGCGAAGGGCAACAGCAGGGCTCCTTCAGCGGTTCTTGGCCGCCCAGACAAAGCTTCCGCACGGAGAGCACCAGGTTCCAAGGGCCCCTGGCTGGGTTTTGCATCCCCACACTCCAGAGGCTGACTCCGTGGGTGCCTAGAAAGTGTGTGAGAGACGTAGGTTCCCTAGCACTCTCTCCCAGCAGAGACATGTGCAGGTGTTGGGCCTGATCCTGCGTGTTCTGGGTTCCGCCCACAGCCCAACTCAGGGGAAGCAGCCCCTGAGGCAAGACGCTGCTGGAGGAGCCCTGCGCCCCGGCCTGATAGGCGAGTGCACAGCCAGCAGGGAAGCGAGCCTCCTCGGGGGAAGAGGAGGCAGCAAGTCCCCGTCAAGCTGAAATCGCTGCTTACACGAAGCTAAGTGCGACTCCCAGTACGGCAGATCTCTAGCTCTGTTCAGAGGCCCGATCTGGCAGAGTTCCTGGCACCAAGATGCTCTGCCATAGGCGAGCCTTGCGCAGACTTGCCTTGCTTTAAGGCTCCCTCCCCAGGAAGGAGCAGGCTGTGTGAGGCTCGGAAACGCCACTGGCGCCTTCCTGGCTTCAGCTCTACCCCTGCCTTGCCTTTGCACTTAGGTCCCAAGCGTCCTTGAGGAGGGCTTAGGGGCTGGTGGGTTGCACACTGCCAAGGGCTCCAGCAGTGAAAGCTCTGTCAGAGGGAAGCGAAGGGCAACAGCAGGGCTCCTTCAGCGGTTCCTTGGCCGCCAGACAAAGCTCCGCACGGAGAGCACCAAGGTTCCAAGGGCCCCTGGCTGGGTTTTGCATCCCACACTCCCAGAGGCTGACTCCGTGGGTGCCTAGAAAGTGTGTGAGAGACGTAGGTTCCCTAGCACTCTCCTCCCCAGCAGAGACATGTGCAGGTGGTTGGGGCCTTATCCTGCGTGTCTGGGTTCCCGCCCACAGCCTCAACTCAGGGGAAGCAGCCCCTGAGGCAAGACCTGCTGGAGGAGCCCTGCGCGCCCGCCTGATAGGCGAGAGCACAGCCAGCAGTGTAGCGAGCCTCCTCGGGAGAAGAGGAGGCAGCCGAGCCCAGTCCAAGAGGAAAGCCCTGCTTGCACGGAGCTAAGTGGGCCTCCAGTACGGCAGAGCTCTAGCTCTGCTCAGAGCCCCGATCTGGCAGAGTTTCTGGCGCGAGGCTGCTCGGCCGGGGGCTCGCCTTGCCCAGACTTGCCTTGCTTTTAGGCTCCCTCCCAGGAAGGAGCTGTCTGAGCGAGCCTGGGAGACGCCAACTGGTGCCTTCCTTGCCTCAGCTCCAATCCTGCCTTGCCTTTGCACATAGGTGCCAGGCGTGGTTGGGGAGGGCTTAGGGGTGGTGGGTTGCACACTGCAAGGGCTTCAGCAGTGAGAGCTCTGTCAGAGGGAAGGGAAGGGCAACTGCAGGGCTCCTCCAGCGGTTTCTAGGCCGCCTAGAATCAGCGCCGCACGCGAGAGCACCAGGCTCCCAGGGCCCCTGGCTGGGGTTTTCAGCCCCGCACACACGGAGGCTGATTCCTTGGGTGCCCAGAAAGTGTATGACAGACGTAGGTTCCCTAGCACTCTCCTCCCCAGCAGAGACATGTGCAGGTGGTTGGGGCCTGATCCTGCGTGTCTGGGTTCCTGCCCACAGCCCCAACTCAGGGGAAGCAGCCCCTGAGGCAAGACCTGCTGGAGGAGCCCTGCGCCCCCCGCCTGATAGGCGAGTGCACAGCCAGCAGGGAAGCGAGCCTCCTCGGGGAAGAGGAGGCAGCCCAGCCCCGTCAAGTTGAAAGCCCTGCTTGCACGGAGCTAAGTGCGCCTCCAGTACGGCAGAGCTCTAGCTCTGCTCAGAGCCCCGATCTGGCAGAGTTCCTGGCGCGAGGCTGCTCTGCCGGGGGCTAGCCTTGCCCAGACTTGCCTTGCTTTTAGGCTGCCTCTCCAGGAAGGAGCAGGCAGCAGGAGCCTGGGAGTCGCCACTGGCGCCTTTCTTGGCCTCAGCTCCAATCCTGCCTTGCCTTTGCACTTAGGTCCCAGTCCTCCTTAAGGAGAGCTTAGGGGCTGGTGGGTTGCACACTGCCAAGGGCTCCAGCAGTGAGAATTCTGTCAGAGGGAAGGGAAGGGCAACTGCAGGGCTCCTCCAGCGGTTGCTTGGCCGCCCAGATTCAGCGCCACACGGAGAGCACCAGGCTCCCAGGGCCCCTGGCTGGGGTTTTCAGCCCCGCACACACGGAGGCTGATTCCTTGGGTGCCCAGAAAGTGTATGACAGACGTAGGTTCCCTAGCACTCTCCTCCCCAGCAGAGACATGTGCAGGTGTTTGGGGCCTGATCCTGCGTGTCTGGGTTCCTGCCCACAGCCCCAACTCAGGGGAAGCAGCCCCTGAGGCAAGACCTGCTGGAGGAGCCCTGCGCCCCCGCCTGATAGGCGAGTGCACAGCCAGCAGGGAAGCGAGCCTCCTCGGGGGAAGAGGAGGCAGCAAGTCCCCGTCAAGCTGAAATCCCTGCTTCACGAAGCTAAGTGCGACTCCAGTACGGCAGATCTCTAGCTCTGTTCAGAGGCCCGATCTGGCAGAGTTCCTGGCACCAAGATGCTCTGCCATAGGCGAGCCTTGCGCAGACTTGCCTTGCTTTAAGGCTCCCTCCCAGGAAGGAGCAGGCTGTGTGAGGCTCGGAAACGCCACTGGCGCCTTCCTGGCTTCAGCTCTACCCCTGCCTTGCCTTTGCACTTAGGTCCCAAGCGTCCTTGAGGAGGGCTTAGGGGCTGGTGGGTTGCACACTGCCAAGGGCTCCAGCAGTGAAAGCTCTGTCAGAGGGAAGCGAAGGGCAACAGCAGGGCTCCTTCCAGCGGTTCCTTGGCCGCCCAGACAAAGCTCCGCACGGAGAGCACCAGGTTCCAAGGGCCCCTGGCTGGGGTTTTGCATCCCCACACTCCCAGAGGCTGACTCCGTGGGTGCCCTAGAAAGTGTAGTGACAGACGTAGGTTCCCTAGCACTCTCCTCCCCAGCAGAGACATGTGCAGGTGGTTTGGGCCTGTATCCTGCGTGTCTGGGTTCCTGCCCACAGCCCCAACTCAGGGGAAGCAGCCCCTGAGGCAAGACCTGCTGGAGGAGCCCTGCCGCCCGCCTGATAGGCGAGTGCACAGCCAGCAGGGAAGCGAGCCTCCTCGGGGAAGAGGAGGGCAGCAAGTCCCGTCAAGCTGAAATCCCTGCTTACACGGAAGCTAAGTGCGACCTCCAGTACGGCAGATCTCTAGCTCTGTTCAGAGGCCCGATCTGGCAGAGTTCCTGGCACCAAGATGCTCTGCCATAGGCGAGCCTTGCGCAGACTTGCCTTGCTTTAAGGCTCCCTCCCCAGGAAGGAGCAGGCTGTGTGAGGCTCGGAAACGCCACTGGCGCCTTTCCTGGCTTCAGCTCTACCTCCTGCCTTGCCTTTGCACTTAGGTCCCAAGCGTCCTTGAGGAGGGCTTAGGGGCTGGTGGGTTGCACACTGCCAAGGGCTCCAGCAGTGAAAGCTCTGTCAGAGGGAAGCGAAGGGCAACAGCAGGGCTCCTTCAGCGGTTCCTTGGCCGCCCAGACAAAGCTCCGCACGGAGAGCACCAGGTTCCAAGGGCCCTGGCTGGGTTTTGCATCCCCACACTCCCAAGAGGCTGACTCCGTGGGTGCCTAGAAAGTGTGTGAGAGACGTAGGTTCCCTAGCACTCTCCTCCCCAGCAGAGACATGTGCAGGTGGTTGGGGCCTTATCCTGCGTGTCTGGGTTCCCGCCCACAGCCTCAACTCAGGGGAAGCAGCCCCTGAGGCAAGACCTGCTGGAGGAGCCCTGCGCGCCCGCCTGATAGGCGAAGAGCACAGCCAGCAGTGTAGCGAGCCTCCTCGGGAGAAGAGGAGGCAGCCGAGCCCCAGTCAAGAGGAAAGCCCTGCTTGCACGGAGCTAAGTGGGCCTCCAGTACGGCAGAGCTCTAGCTCTGCTCAGAGCCCCGATCTGGCAGAGTTTCTGGCGCGAGGCTGCTCGGCCGGGGGCTCGCCTTGCCCAGACTTGCCTTGCTTTTAGGCTCCCTCCCCAGGAAGGAGCTGTCTGAGCGAGCCTGGGAGACGCCACTGGTGCCTTCCTTGCCTCAGCTCCAATCCTGCCTTGCCTTTGCACATAGGTCCAGGCGTCCTTGGGGAGGGCTTAGGGGGTGGTGGGTTGCACACTGCCAAGGGCTTCAGCAGTGAGAGCTCTGTCAGAGGGAAGGGAAGGGCAACTGCAGGGCTCCTCCAGCGGTTTCTAGGCCGCCTAGAATCAGCGCCACACCGAGAGCACCAGGCTCCCAGGGCCCCTGGCTGGGGTTTTCAGCCCCGCACACACGGAGGCTGATTCCTTGGGTGCCCAGAAAGTGTATGACAGACGTAGGTTCCCTAGCACTCTCCTCCCCAGCAGAGACATGTGCAGGTGTTTTGGGGCCTGATCCTGCGCGTGTCTGGGTTCCTGCCCACAGCCCCAACTCAGGGGAAGCAGCCCCTGAGGCAAGACCTGCTGGAGGAGCCCTGCGCGCCCCGCCTGATAGGCGAGTGCACAGCCAGCAGGGAAGCGAGCCTCCTCGGGGAAGAGGAGGCAGCCGGGCCCCGTCAAGAGAAAGCCCTGCTTGCACGAGCTAAGTGCGCCTCCAGTACGGCAGAGCTCTAGCTCTGTCAGAGCCCCGATCTGGCAGAGTTCCTGGCACGAGCTGCTCTGGCCGGGCTAGCCTTGCCCAGACTTGCCTTGCTTTTAGGCTGCCCTCTCCAGGAAGGAGCAGGCATGCGGAGCCTGGGAGTCGCCACTGGCGCCTTCTTGCTCAGCTCAACCCTGCCTTGCCTTTGCACTTAGGTCCCAGCTCCTTAGGAGGCTTAGGGGCTGGTGGGTTGCACACTGCCAAGGGCTCCAGCAGTGAGAATTCTGTCAGAGGGAAGGGAAGGGCAACTGCAGGCTCCTCAGCGGATTGCTTGGCCGCCCAGATTCAAGCGCCGCACGGAGAGCACCAGGTTCCAAGGGCCCCTGGCTGGGTTTTCATCCGCCCACGCACGGAGGCTGACTTCCGTTGGGCCCAGAAAGTGTATGAGAGACGTAGGTTCCCTAGCACTCTCCCTCCCCAGCAGAGACATGTGCAGGTGTTTGGGGCCTGATCCTGCGTGTCTGGGTTCCTGCCCACAGCCCAACTCAGGGGAAGCAGCCCTGAGGCAAGACCTGCTGGAGGAGCCCTGCGCGCCCGCCTGATAGGCGAGTGCACAGCCAGCAGGGAAGCGAGCCTCCTCGGGGGAAGAGGAGGCAGCAAGTCCCCGTCAAGCTGAAATCCCTGCTTACACGAAGCTAAGTGCGACTCCAGTACGGCAGATCTCTAGCTCTGTTCAGAAGGCCGCGATCTGGCAGAGTTTCCTGGCACCAAGATGCTCTGCCATAGGCGAGCCTTGCGCAGACTTGCCTTGCTTTAAGGCTCCCTCCCCAGGAAGGAGCAGGCTGTGTGAGGCTCGGAAACGCCACTGGCGCCTTCCTGGCTTCAGCTCTAACCCCCTGCCTTGCCTTTGCACTTTAGGTCCCAAGCGTCCTTGAGGAGGGCTTAGGGGCTGGTGGGTTGCACACTGCCAAGGGCTCCAGCAGTGAAAGCTCTGTCAGAGGGAAGCGGAAGGGCAACAGCAGGGCTCCTTCAGCGGTTCCTTGGCCGCCCAGACAAAGCTCCGCACGGAGAGCACCAGGTTCAAGGGCCCCTGGCTGGGTTTTGCATCCCCACACTCCCAGAGGCTGACTCCGTGGGTGCCTAGAAAGTGTGTGAGAGACGTAGGTTCCCTAGCACTCTCCTCCCAGCAGAGACATGTGCAGGTGGTTGGGGCCTTATCCTGCGTGTCTGGGTTCCCGGCCCACAGCCTCAACTCAGGGGAAGCAGCCCCTGAGGCAAGACCTGCTGGAGGAGCCCTGCGCGCGCCGCCTGATAGGCGAGAGCACAGCCAGCAGTGTAGCGAGCCTCCTCGGGAGAAGAGGAGGCAGCCGAGCCCAGTCAAGAGGAAAGCCCTGCTTGCACGGAGCTAAGTGGGCCTCCAGTACGGCAGAGCTCTAGCTCTGCTCAGAGCCCCGATCTGGCAGAGTTCTGGCGGCGAGGCTGCTCGGCCGGGGGCTCGCCTTGCCAGACTTGCCTTGCTTTTAGGCTGCCTCTCCAGGAAGGAGCAGGCAGCAGGAGCCTGGGAGTCGCCACTGGGCGCTTTTCTTGCCTCAGCTCCAATCCTGCTTGCCTTTGCACTTAGGTCCCAGTCCTCCTTGGGAGAGGCTTAGGGGCTGGTGGGTTGCACACTGCCAAGGGCTCCAGCAGTGAGAATTCTGTCAGAGGGAAGGGAAGGGCAACTGCAGGCTCCTCCAGCGGGTTGCTTGGCCGCGCCAGATTCAGCGCCACACGGAGAGCACCAGGCTCCCAGGTCCCCTGGCTGGGGTTTTTCAGCCCCGCACACACGGAGGCTGATTCCTTGGGTGCCCAGAAAGTGTATGAGCAGACGTAGGTTCCCTAAGCACTCTCCTCCCCCAGCAGAGACATGTGGCAGGTGTTTGGGGCCTGATCCTGCGTGTCTGGGTTCCTGGCCCACAGCCCCAACTCAGGGGAAGCAGCCCCTGAGGCAAGGACCTGCTGGAGGAGCCCTGCGCCCCCCCGCCTGATAGGGCGAGTGCACAGCCAGCAGGGAAGCGAGCCTCCTCGGGAAGAGGAGGCAGCAAGTCCCGTCAAGTTGAAATCCCTGCTTGCACGAAGCTAAGTGCGACT
>NW_017201127.1:0-6789 GCF_001704415.2 Capra hircus | reverse complement strand
TCTTCCCAACCACACAGGGAAAGGATCCCTCCTCTCGAGCTAGGAGCGGAAAAAGTGGCTCCTCTGGATGTGGGTGGGACTCTCCTGCTTCCTCTCTAGTGGAGACGGGTATATCAGGGAACCTCTTGAGTTGCAGCAAGGGTGTGAAGGACCCTTTGGAAGTTCCAGAGGTTAGGTGTGATTAGACTCGAGACGCATCAGGGGAAAAGGGCCTCATCTCGCCTGGAGGGGAGAACCTCCTGGATTTTCTCGAGTTGCGGCAGGTGCTCTCGACTTACGACGGGGACTCTCAAGGACCCGCTCTGGTGGCCTCAGGAAAGGCCAGTCCCCATGCGAGATTGCTCGGTGGCCTCTCGGGATTCCTCTCCCTTCGATGCCGGGGCCTAAGATCTTGTGTGGAATCAGGTGTCCGGAACCTGAGGATTCCTCTCCAAGTGCTGCCATGGATCTTGGGGTACTTCTGGAGTCTCCCCAGGGGAGTCAGTCCTCGTCTGCGATGGGGGCATGCACGTGCTGCTTTCCTCCGAGCTGTAGCAGCAGTGTCGCGCTTCCCTTCGCGTGGATCAAGGGATCTGTGGCTTTCCCTCGAGGCTTTCCCACGAGGCTTTCCCACATGGGCTGTCCCACGTGCCACCGTGGTGTGAGTCGATCCTCGGCTTGAAAGTCGAGGCAGTGCAGGGAAAAACGGTTTCCCTGGAATGGACTGAGACATCTGGGGGACTCTGGAATGGTGGCACGACCCTGGAGTTCCTCTCGCCTTTCCTGTGGAGAGCGCATCCTCTTGAGATGCGACGGGAATCGCCGGGATTCTTTCCCGACCACGCAGGGAAAGGATCCCTCCCTCGAGCTAGGAGGGCGGAAACGGGCTCCTCTGGATGTGGGCGGGACTCTCGTGCTTCCTCTCGAGTGGAGACGAGTATGTCGGGGAACTTCTTGAGTTGCAGCAAGGGTGTGAAGGACCCTTTGGAAGTTCCAGATGTTAGATGTGATTAGCCTCGAGACGCCTCAGCGGAAATGGGCCTCATCTCGCCTGGAGGGGAGAACCTCCTGGATTTTCTCGAGTTGCGGCAGTGTGCTCTCGACTTACGACGGGGATCTCAGGGACCCGCTCTGGTGGCCTCAGGAAAGGCCAGTCCCCATGCGAGTTGCTCGGGGTCCTCTCGGGATTCCTCTCCCGTCGATGCCAGGACCTAAGACCTTGTGTGGATTCGGTGCCGGAACCTGAGGATTCCTCTCCAGTGCTGACATGGATCTTGGGTACTTCTGGAGTCTCCCCAGTGGAGTCAGTCCTCGTCTCGAGTGGGGGCATGCACGTGCGCTTTCCTCCCGAGCTGTAACAGCAGTTTCACGCTTCCATAGGCGTGGATCAAGGGATCTGTGGCTTTCCGCTTGAGGCTTTCCCACGAGGATTTCCCACGAGACTTTCCCACAGGGCTGTCCCACGAGCCACCGTGGTGTGAGTCGATCCTCGGCTTGAAAGTCGAGGCAGTGCAGGGAAAACAGGTTTCCCTGGAATGGACTGAGACATCTGGGGGACTCTGAGAATGGTGGCACGACCCTGGAGTTCCTCTCGCCTTTCTTGTGGAGAGCGCCTCCTCTTGAGATGCGACAGGAACGCCGGGAATTCTTTCCCGACCACGCAGTGGAAAGGATGCCTTCCTCTCGAGCTAGGAGGCGGAAACGGGGCTCCTCTGGATGTGGGCGGGACTCTCGTGCTTCCTCTCGAGTGGAGACGGGTATGTCGGGGAACTTCTTGAGTTGCAGCAAGGGTGTGAAGGACCCTTTGGAAGTTCCAGAGGTTAGGTGTGATTTGCCTGGAGACGCCTCACCGGAAATGGGCCTCATCTAGCTGGAGGGGAGAACCTCCTGGATTTTCTTGATTTGCGGCAGGTGCTCTCAACTTTCCACGGGGACCTCAGGGATCCGCTCTGGTGGCCCTCAGGAAAGGCCAGTCCCCATGCGAGTTGCTCGGGGGCCTCCGGGATTCCGCACCCGTCGATGCCGGGGCATAAGACCATGTGCGGAGTCGGTGCTGGAACCTGAGGATTCCTCTCCCGTGCCGACATGGATCCTGAGGTACTTCTGGAGTCTCCCCAGGGGAGTCAGTCCTCGCTCGCGAGTGGGGGCATGCACGTGCGCTTTCCTCCCGAGCTATAGCAGAAGTGTCACGCTTCCCTTCGCATGGATCATGTTATCTGTGGCTTTCGCTTGAGGGTTTCCCACGAGGCTTTCCCACGAGGCTTTCCCACTCCCACAGGGCTGTCCCACGTGCCACCGTGGTGTGAGTCGATCCTCAGCATGAAAGTCGAGGCAGTGCAGGGAAAACATGTTTCCCTGGAATGGACTGAGATATCTGGGGGACTCTGGGAATGGTGGCACGACCCTGGAGTTCCTCTCGCCTTTCCTTTGGAGAGCGCCTCCTCGTGAGATGCGACGGGAATGCCGGGATTCTTTCCCGAAGACGCAGGGAAAGGATTCCTCCTCTCGAGCTAGGAGGCGGAAACGGGGCTCCTCTGGATGTGGGCGGGACTCTCGTGCTTCCTCTCGAGTGGAGACGGGTATGTCGGAGAACTTCTTGAGTTGCAGCAAGGGTGTGAAGGACCCTTTGGGAGTACCAGAGTTTAGGTGTGATTAGCCTCGAGACGCCTCAGCGGAAATGGGCTTCATCTCGCCTGGAGGGGAGAACCTCCTGGATATTCTCGAGTTGCAGCAGGTCCTCTCGACTTACGATGGGGACCTCAGGGACCCGCTCTGGTGGGCTCAGGAAAGGCCAGTCCCCATGCGAGTTGCTCGGGGGCCTCTCGGCATTCCTCTCCCGTCGATGCCAGGGCCTAAGACCATGTGTGGAGCCAGGTGCCGGAACCTGAGCATTCCTCTCCAGTGCTGACATGGATCTTGGGGTACTTCTGGAGTCTCCCCAGGGGAGTCAGTCCTCGTCTCGAGTCGTGGCATGCACGTGTGCTTTCCTCCCGAGCTGTAGCAGCAGTGTCATGCTTCCCATCGAGGGGATCAAGGGATCTGTGGCTTTCCCTCGAGGCTTTCCCTGAAGGCTTTTTCACGAGGCTTTCCCACAAGGCTGTCCCACGTGCCACCGTGGTGTGAGTCGATCCTCGGCTTGAAAGTCGAGACAGTGCAGAGAAAACAGGTTTCCCTGGAATGGACTGAGACATCTGGGGGACTCAGGGAATGGTGGCACGACCCTGGAGTTCCTCTCGCCTTTCCAGTGGAGAGCGCATCCACTTGAGATGCGACGGGAATGCCGGGAATTCTTTCCCGACCACGCAGGGAAAGGATCCCTCCCCTCGAGCTAGGGGGCGGAAACGGGGCTCCTCTGGATGTGGGCGGGACTCTCGTCCTTCCTCTGGAGTGGAGACGAGTATGTCGGGGAACTTCTTGAGTTGCAGCAAGGGTGTGAAGGACCCTTTGGAAGTTCCAGATGTTAGATGTGATTAGCCTCGAGACGCCTCAGCGGAAATGGGCCTCATCTCGCCTGGAGGGGAGAACCTCCTAGATTTTCTCGAGTTGCGGCATGTGCTCTCGACTTACGACGGGGATCTCAGGGACCCGCTCTGGTGGCCTCAGGAAAGGCCAGTCCCCATGCGAGTTGCTCGCGGGCCTCTCGGGATTCCTCTCCCGTTGAAGCTGGGTCCTAAGACCTTGTGTGGAGTCAGTGCCGGAACCTGAGGATTCCTCTCCAGTGCCGACATGGATCTTGGGGTACTTCTGGAGTCTCCCCAGGGGAGTCAGACCTCGTCTCGACTGAGGGCATGCTCGGGCGCTTTCCTCCCGAGCTGTAGCAGCAGTGTCACGCTTCCCTTCGCGTGGATCAAGGGATCTGTGTCTTTCCCTCGAGGCTTTCCCACGAAGCTTTCCCACGAGGCTTTCCCTCAGGGCTGTCCCACGTGACACCGTGGTGTGAGTCGATCCTCGGCTTGAAAGTCGAGGCAGTGCAGGGAAAACAGGTTTCCCTGGAATGGACTGAGACATCTGGGGACTCTGGGAATGTGGCACGACCCTGGTTTTCCTCTCGCCTTTCCTGTGGGAGCGCCTCCTCTTGAGATGCGACTAGAACGCCGGGAATTCTTTGCCGAACACGCAGGGAAATGATCCCTCCTCTCGAGCTAGGAGGCGGAAACGGGGCTCCTCTGGATGTGGGCGGGACTCTCGTGCTTCCTCTCGAGTGGAGACGGGTATGTCGGGCAACTTCTTGAGTTGCAGAAAGGTTGTGAAGGACCCTTTGGAAGTTCCAGAGGTTAGGTCTGATTAGCCTCGAGACGCCTCAGCACAAATGGGTCTCATCTCGCCTGGAGGGGAGAACCTCCTGGATTTTCTCGAGATGCGGTAGGTGCTGTCGACTTATGACGGCGACCTTCAGGGACCCGCTCTGGTGGCCTCATGAAAGGCCAGTCCCCATGCGAGTTGTTCGGGGACACTCAGGATTCCTCTCCCATCGATGCCCGGGCCTAAGATCTTGTGTAGAGTCGGTGCCGGAACCTGAGGATTCCTCTCCAGTGCTGACATGGATCTTGGGGTACTTCTGGAGTCTCTCCCAGGGGAGTCAGTCCTCGTCTCGAGTGGGGCATGCACGTGCGCTTTCCTCCCGAGCTGTAGCAGCAGTGTCGCACTTCCCTTCGCGTGGATCAAGGGATCTGTGGCTTTCCCTCGAGGCTTTCCGACGAGGCTTTTCCACGAGGCTTTCCCACAGGGCTGTCCCTCTTGCCACCGTGGTGTGAGTCGATCCTCAGCTTGAAAGTCGAGGCTGTGCAGGGAAAACACGTTTCCCTGGAATGGACTGAGACATCTGGGGACTCTGGGAATGGTGGCACGACCCTGGAGTTCCTCTCGCCTTTCCTGCGGAGAGCGCCTCTTCTTGGGATGCGACGGGAATACCGGGAATTTTTCCCTACCACGCAGGGACAGGATCCCTCCTCTCGAGCTATGAGGCGGAAACGGGGCACCTCTGGATATGGCGGAACTATGGTGCTTCCTCTCGAGTGGAGTCGGGTATGTCGGTGAACTTCTTGAGTTGCAGCAAGGGTGTGAAGGACCCTTTGGAAGTTCCAGAGGTTAGGTGTGATTAGCCTCGAGACGCCTTAGCGGAAATGGGCCTCATCTCGCCTGCAGGGGAGAACCTCCTGGATTTTCTCGAGTTGCGGCAGGTGCTCTCGACTTACGACGGGGACCTCAGGGACCCGCTCTCGTGGCCTCAGTAAAGGCAAGTCCCCATGCGAGTTGCACGGGGGCCACTCGGGATTCGTCTCCCGTCGATGCCGGGGACTAAGACCTTGTGTGGAGTCGGTGCCGGAACCTGAGGTTTCCTCTCCAGTGCTGATATGGATCTTGGGGTACGTCTGGAGTCTCCCAAGGGGAGTCAGTCCTCGTCTCTAGTGGGGGCCTGCACGTGCGCTTTCCTCTCGAGCTGTAGCAGCAGTGTCACTCTTCCCTTCGCATATATCAAGGGATCTGTGGCTTTCCCTCGAGGCTTTCCCACGAGGCGTTCCCACGAGGCTTTCCCACAGGGCTATCCCACGTGCCACCGTCGTGTGAGTCGATCCTCGGCTTGAAAGTCGAGGCAGTGCAGGTGAAAACAGGTTTCCCTGGAATGGACTGAGACATCTGGGGGACTCTGGGAATGGTGGCACGACCCTGGAGGTCCTCTTGCCTTTCCTGTGGAGAGCGCCTCCTCTTGAGATGCGAAGGGAACGCCGGGAATTCTTTCCCGACCACGCAGGGACAGGATCATTTCTCTCGAGCAAGAGTAGGAAACGGGGCTCCTCTGGATGTGGGGCAGAACTCTCGTGCTTCCTCTCGAGTGGAGACGGGTATGTCAGGGAACTTCTTGAGTTGCAGGAAGGGTGTGAAGGACCCTTTGGAAGTTCCAGATGTTAGGTGTGATTAGACTCTAGACGCCTGAGCGGAAATGGGCCTCATCTCGCCTGGAGGGGAGAACCTCCTGGATTTTCTCGAGTTGCGGCAGGTGCTCTCGACTTACGTCGGGGACCTGAGGGACCCGCTCTGGTGGACTCAGGAAAGGCCAATCCCCATGAGAGTTGTTCGGAGGCCTATCAGGATTCTCTCCCCTCGATGCAGGGCATAAGATCTTGTGTGGAGTCGGTGCCGGAACCTGAGCATTCCTCTCCAGTGCTGACATGGATCTTGGGGTACTTCTGGAGTCTCCCCAGGGGAGTCAGTGCTCGTCTCTAGTGGGGCATGCATGTGCGCTTTCCTCCCGAGCTGTAGCAGCAGTGTCACACTTCCCTTCGCGTGGATCAAGGGATCAGGGGCTTTCCCTCGAGGCTTTCCGATGAGGCTTTCCCACGAGGCTTTCCACAGGCTGTCCCACGTGCCACCGTGGTGTGAGTCGATCCTCGGCTTGAACGTCGAGGCAGTGCAGGGAAAAGAGGTTTCCCTGGAATGGACTGAGACATCTGGGGACTCTGGGAATGGTGGCACGACCCTGGATTTCCTCTCCCTTTCCTGTGGAGAGCGCCTCCTCTTGAGATGCGACGAGAACGCCGGGAATTCTTTCCCGACCACGCAGGGAAAGGGATCCCTCCTCTCGAGCTATAGGAGGAAACGGGCTCCTCTGGATGTGGGTGGGACTCTCGTTGCTTCCTCTGGAGTGGAGACGGTTATGTCGGGGAACTTCTTGAGTTGCAGCAAGGGTGTGAAGGACCCTTTGGAATTCCAGAGGTTAGTGTGTGATTAGACACGAGACGCCTCAGCGGAAATGGGCCTCATCTCGCCTGGAGGGGAGAACCTCCTGAATTTCCTCGAGTTGCGGCAGGT
>NW_017201126.1:0-6789 GCF_001704415.2 Capra hircus | reverse complement strand
GCTTTCCACAGGGTGTCAAGTGCCAAGTGGTGTGTGGGCGATTCTCGGCTTGAACGTCGAGGCAGTGCCAGGGAAAAACAGGTTTCCCTGGAATTGGACTGAGACATCTGGGGACTCTGGAATGGTGGCACGACCCTGGAGTTCCTCTCTCCTTTCCTGTGGAAGCTCCTCCCTTGAGATGCGACGCAGGGAAACGCGGGAATCTATCCCGACACGCAGGGGAAAGGATCCCTCTCTCGAGCTAGGATGCGGAAACGGGGCTCCTCTGGATGTGGGCGGGACTCAGTACTTCCTCTCCGAGTGGAGACGGGTATGTCGGGGAACTTCTTGAGTTGCAGCAAGGTGTGAAGGACCCTTTGGAAGTTCCAGAGGTTAGGTGTGATTAGCCTCGAAACGCCTCAGCGCGAAATGGGCCTCATCTCGCCTGGAGGGGAGAACCTCCTGGATTTTCTCAAGTTGCAGCAGGTGCTTTCGACCTACGATGGGAACATCAGGAACCCGCTTTTGGTGGCCTCAGGAAAGGCCAGTCCCCATGCGATTTGCTCGGGGGCCTCTCGGGAATCCTCTCCCGTCGTTGCGGGCCTAAGATCTGTGTGGAGTGGGTGCCGGAACCTGAGGATTCCTCTCCAGTGCTGACATGGATCTTGGGGTACTTCTGGAGTCTACCAAGGGGAGTCAGTCCTCGTCTCGAGGGGGGGCATGCACGTGCGCTTTCCTACCGAGCTGTAGCAGCAGTGTCGCGCTTCCCTTCGCGTGGATCAAGGGATCTGTGGCTATCCCTCGAGGCTTTACCACGAGGCTTTCCACGAGGCTTCCCACAGGCTGTCCCACGTGCCACCGGGGTGTGAGTCGATCCTCGGCTTGAAAGTCGAGAGGCAGTGGGAAAACAGGTTTCCCTGGAATGTAATGAGACATCTGGGACTCTGGGAATGGTGGCATGACCCTGGAGTTCCTCTCGCTTTTCCTGTGGAGAGCGCCTCCCTTGAGATGCGATGGGAACTCCACGAATTCTTTCGCGACCACGCAGGGTAAAACATCCCTCCTCTCGAGCTAGGGGGCGGAAACGGGGCTCCTCTGGATTTGGGCGGGACTCTCGTGTTCTCTCGAGTGGAGACGGGTATGTCGGGGAACTTCTTGAGTTGCAGCAAGGGTAGGAAACCCTTTGGAAGTTGCAGAGGTTAGATGTGTTTAGACTACAGACGCCTCAGCAAAAATGGGCCTCATCTCGCCTGGAGGGGAGAACCTCCTGGATTTTCTCGAGTTGCAGCAAGTGCTCTCGACTTACGACGGGGACCTCAGGGACCCGCTGTGGTGGCCTCAGTTAAAGGCCAGTCCCATGCGAGTTGCTCGGGGCCTCTCGGGATTCCGCTCCCGTCGAGGCCGGGGCCTAAGATCTTGTGAAGTTGGTGACGGAAAACTGAGGATAACCTCTCCAGTGCTGACATGAATCTTTTGGTACGTCTAGAGTCTCCCCAGGGAGTCAGTCCTCGTCTCGAGTGGGGGCATTCAAGTGTGCTCTCCCTCCCCGAGCTCTAGCAGCAGTGTCACGCTTCCCTTCACGTGGATCAATGGATCAGGGGCTTTCCCTCGAGGCTTTCCCACGAGGCTTTCCCACAGGGCTGTCCCACGTGCCAACGTGGTGTGAGTCGATCCTCGGCTTGAAAGTCGAGGAAGTGCAGGAAAAACAGGTTTCCCTGTAATGGACTGAGACATCTGGGGACTCTGGGAATGGTGGCACGACCCTGGAATTCCTCTCGCCTTTCCTGTGGAGAGCGCCTCCTCTGAGTTGCGACGGTAACGCCGGGAATTCTTTCCCCACCACGCAGGGAAAGGATCCCTCCTCTCGAGCTAGTAGTCGGAAACGGGGCTCCTCTGGATGTGTGCAGAACTCTCGTGCTTCCTCTCAGGTGGAGACGGGTATGTCGGGGAACTTCTTCAGTTGCAGCAAGGGTGTGAAGAACCCTTGGAAGTTCCAGAGGTTAGGTGTGATTAGCCTCGAGACGCCTGGCAGAAATGGGCCTCATCTTGCCTGGAGGGAGGGAACCTCCTGGATTTTCTCAAGTTGCGGAAAGTGCCTTCAACTTACGACGGGGACCTCAGGGACCCGCTCTGGTGGCCTCAGGAAAGGCCAGTCCCATGCGAGTTTCTCGGGGGGACCTCTCGGATTCCTCTCCTCCGTCTATGGGGCCTAAGATCTTGTGTGGAGTCGGAACCTGAGGATTCCTCCTCCAGTGCTGACATGGATCTTGGGATACTTCTGGAGTCAGAGGGGTCAGTCCTCGTGTCGAGTGGGGCATGCACGTGCGCTTTCCTGTAGCCAGCAGTTTCGCGCTCTTCCTAGTGGATCCAAGGCGTAGAGGCTTTCCCACACGCGCCACGTGGGTGTGTGAGTCGATCCTCGGCTTGAATGTCGAGGCAGTTCAGGGAAAACAGTTTTCCCTGGAATGGACTGAGACATCTGGGGGACACTGGGAATGGTGGCATGACCCTGGAGTTCCTCTCGCTTTTCCTGTGGAGAGCGCCTCCTTTTGCGATGCGACGGGAATGCGGGAATTATTCCCGAACACACAGGAAGGATCCTCCTCTCGAGCTAGGGGCGGTAACGGGGCTCCTCTGGATGTGGGCAGGACTCTCGGGCTTCCTATCGAGTGGAGACGGGTATGTCGGGGAACTTCTTGAGTTGCAGCAAGGGTGTGAAGGACCCTTTGGAAGTTCCAGAGGTTAGATGTGATTAGCCTCGAGACGCCTCAGCGGAAATGGGCCTCATCTCGCCTGGAGGGGAGAACCTCCTGGATTTTCTCGAGTTGCGGCAGGTGCTCTCGACTTACGAGGGGACCTCAGGGACCCGCTCTGGTGGCCTCAGGAAAGGCCAGTCCCATGCGAGTTTGCTCGGGGGCCTCTCGGGATTCCTCACCCGTCCATGCCGGGGCATAAGACCTTGTGCGGAGTCGGTGCTGGAACCTGAGGATTCCTCTCCAGTGCTGACATGGATCTTGGGTTACTTCTGGAGTCTCCCCAGGGGAGTCAGTCCTCGTCTCGAGTGGGGGCATGCACGTGCGATTTCCTCCCGAGCTGTAGCAGCAGTGTCATGCTTCCCTTCGCTTGGATCAAGGGATCTGTGCTTACCCTCTAGGCTTTCCTCGAGGCTTTCCCACGAGGCTAACCCACAGGGCTGTCCCACGTGCCACCGTGGTGTGAGTTGATCCTCGGCTTGAAAGTCGAGGCAGTGCAGGGAAAACAGGTTTCCCTGGAATGGACTGAGACATCTGGGGGCCTCTGGGAATGGTGGCACGACCCTGGAGTTCCTCTCGCCTTTCCTGTGGAGAGCGCCTCCTCTTGAATTGCGACGGGACCGCCGTGAATTCTTTCCCGACCACGCAGGAAAAGATGCCTCCTTTCGACCTAGGAGGCGGAAACGGGGCTCCTCTGAATGTGGGCGGGAATCTCGTGCTTCCTCTCGAGTGGAGACGGGTATGTCGGGGAACTTCTTGAGTTGCAGCAAGGGTGTGAAGGACCCTTTGAAAGTTCCAGAGGTTAGGTGTGATTTGCCTGGAGACGCCTTAGCGGAAATGGGCCTCATCTCGCTGGAGGGGAAACCTCCTGGATTTTCTCGAGTTGCGGCAGGTGCTCTAGACTGACGATGGGGACCTCAGGGACCCGCTCTGTTGGACTCAGGAAATGCCAGTCCCCATGCGAGTTGCTCGGGGGCCTCTCAGGCTTCCTCTCCTGTCGATGCCCGGGCCTAAGATCTTGTGTGGAGTCAGTGCCGGAACCGGAGCATTCCTCACCAGTGCTGACATGGATCTTGGGGTATTTCTGGAGTCTCCTCAGTGGAGTCAGTCCTTGTCTCGAGTGAGGCATGCACGTGCGCTTTCCTCCCGAGCTGTAGCAGCAGTGTCACGATTACCTTCACGTGGATCAAGGGATCAGGGGCTTTCCCTCGAGGCTTTCCCACGAGGCTTTCCCACGAGGCTTTCCACAGGGATGTCCCACGTGCCACCGTGGTGTGAGTCGATCCTCGGTTTGAAAGTCGAGGCATTGCAGGGAAAACAGGTTTCCCTGGAATGGACTGAGACATCTGGGGACTCTGGGAATGTGGCACGACCCTGGAGTTCCTCTCGCCTTTCCTGTGGAGAGTGCCTCCTCTTGAGATGCGACGGGAACGCCGGGAATTCTTTCCCAACACGCAGGGAAAAGATCCCTCCTCTCGAGCTAGGAGTCGGAAACGGGGCTCCCCTGGATGTGGGCGGGACTCTCGTGCTTCCTCTGGAGTGGAGACGGGTATGTCGGGCAAGTTCTTGAGTTGCAGCAAGTGTGTGAAGGACCATTTGGAAGTTCCAGAGGTTAGGTCTTTTTAGCCTCGAGACGCCTCAGCACGAATGGGCCTCATCTCGCCTGGAGCGTAGTACCTCTTGGATTTTCTCGAGTTGCGGCAGGTGCTCTGAAGTTACGACGGGGACCTCAGGGACCCGCTCTGGTGGCCTCAGGAGAGGCCAGTCCCCATGCGAGTTGCTCGGGGGCCTCTCAGGATTCCTCTCACGTCGATGCCAGGGCCTAAGAAATTGAGTGGAGTTTGTGCCAGAACCTGAGGATTCCTCTCCAGTGCTGACATGGATCTTGGGGTACTTCTGGAGTCTCCCCAGGGGAGTCAGTCCTCGTCTGGATTGGGGTCATGCACATGCGCTTTCCTCCCGAGCTGTAGCAGCAGTGTCACGCTTCCCTTCCCGTGGATCAAGGGATCAGGGCTTTCCCTCGAGGCTTTCCCACGAGGCTTTCCACAGGGCTGTCCCACGTGCCACCGTGGTGTGAGTCGATCCTCGGCTTGAAAGTTGAGGCAGTGCAGGGAAAACAGGTTCCCCTGGAATGGACTGAGACATCTGGGGTACTCTTTGAATGGTGGCACGACCCTGGAGACCCTCTCGCCTTTCCTGTGGAGAGCTCCTCCGATTTAGATGTGACGGGAACGCCGGGAATTCTTTCCCGACCACACAGGGAAAGGATCCCTCCTCTCGAGCTAGGAGGCGGAAACGGGGCTACTCTGGATGTGGGCGGGACTCTCGTGCTTCCTCTCGAGTGGAGACGGGTATGTCGGGAACTTCTTGAGTTGCAGAAAGGGCGTGAAGGACCCTTTCGAAGTTCCAGAGGTTAGGTGTGATTTGCCTGGAGACGCCTCAGCGGAAATGGGCCTGATCTCGATGGAGGGGAGAACCTCCTGGATTTTCTCGAGTTGCGGCAGGTGCTCTCGACTTACGACTGGGACGTCAGGGACCCGCTCTGGTGGCCTCAGGAAAGGCCAGTCCCCATGCGAGTTGCTCCGGGGCCTATCGGGATTCCTCTCCCGTCGATCCGGGGCCTAAGACCTTGTGTGGGTGGAGTCGGTGCCGGAACCTGAGGATACCTCTCCAGTACTGAAATGGATCTTGGGGTACTTCTGGAGTCTCCCCAGGGGAGTCAGTCCTCGTCTCGAGTGGGGGCATGCACGTGCGCTTTCCTCCCGAGCTGTAGCAGCAGTGTCGAGCTTCCCTTCGCGTGGATGGAGGGATCTGTGGCTTTCCCTCCAGGCTTTCCCCGAGGCTTTCCCATGAGGCTATCCCACAGGGCTGTCCCACGAGCCACTGTGGTGTGAGTCGATCCTCGGCTTGAAAGTCGAGGCAGTGCAGGGAAAACAGGTTTCCCTGGAATGGACTGAGACATCTGGGGGACTCTGGAAATGGTGGCACGACCCTGGAGTTCCTCGCGCCTGTCCTGTGGAGAATGCTTCCTCATGAGATGCGCCGGGAACGCCGGGAATTCTTTCCCAACCACGCAGGGAAAGGATCCCTCCTCACGAGCTAGGAGGCGCAAACGGGGCTCCTCTGCATGTGGGCGGGACTCTCGTGCTTCCTCTCGAGTGGAGACCGGTATGTCGGGGAACTACTTGAGTTGCAGCAAGGTTGTGAAGGACCCTTAGGAAGTTCAAGAGGTAAGGTGTGATTAGCCTCGAGACCTCTCAGCTGAAATGGGCCTCATCTCGCCTGGAGGGGAGAACCTCCTGGATTTTCTCTAGTTGCGGCAGGTGCTCTCGAGTTACGACGGAGACCTCAGGGACCTACTCTGGTGACCTCAGGAAAGGCCAGTCCCCATGCGAGGTGCTAGGGGGCCTCTCAGGATTCCTCTCCCGTCGATGCCGGGGCCTAAGACCTTGTGTGGAGTCGGGACCAGAACCTGAGGATTCCTCTCCAGTGCTGACATGGATCTTGGCGTACTTCTGGAGTCTCCCAAGTGGCGTCAGTCCTCGGCTCGAGTGGGGTCATGCACGTGCGCTTTCCTCCGAGCGGTAGCAGCAGTGTCACGCTTCCCTTCTCGTGGATCAAGGAGTCTGTGGCTTTCCCTGGAGTCTTTCCCATGAGGCTTTCCCACAGGGCTATTCCACTTGCCATCATGGTGTGAGTCGATCCTCGGCATGAAAGTCGAACCAGTGCAGAGAAAACAGGAACCTCCTTCCCCACAGTAGGGGTACACTGTCCCCTTGGGCGGGTATCTCCAGGTCACTGGCGCTGGGGGTTTGCCCGCGGAGGTGCGGGCCTCAGGCTCCACGTGAGAGAAAAGCCCCAAATGGCATTAGCTGCCAGTCCAGACGCTGGCCCCTCAGGTCTCTGGCCGGAGCCTTGGGCTCCAGGCAACTCAAAGCCCTCGGGGGTGGCACTCTGTGACTGCTGTAGGGGAAGGACGCCAAGAGCCCACGGAGGAGTTGGGACGGGGGCATGGGGAAACGGAGGCAGGAAGCGGGGATCTAGGTGGAAAGAGAGA
>NW_017201125.1:0-6789 GCF_001704415.2 Capra hircus | reverse complement strand
TTCGTTTGGAAAACTGTCTTTTGTTCATGTAACTGTGTAGATACCTTCTCTCATGTTATTATTGCCACTGCTCGTACAGGGGAAGCAGTAAAAGATGTAATACAACATCTTTTTACATGCTTTTCCTATCTGGGCTTGCCAAAAGCTTTAAAAACTGATAATGCCCCTGCTTACACTTCTAAATCTTTTCAGCAATTCTGTACAAGATTTCAAATTAAACATAACACCGGCATCCCTTATAACCCGCAAGGACAAGCCATTGTGGAAAGAGCACATCAAACACTGAAAATCCATATTCAAAAACTAAAAGAAGGGGAATTTAAATATAGTTCCCCCCATCAGATTTTGAAACATGCTCTTTTCGTAATAAATAACTTAAATACTGATTCATCCGGAAACACTGCAATGCTTCGCCATTGGTGCCCAGAGCAATTGAATGCAAAACCATTAGTAAAATGGAGGGACCTTCTCTCCGGACAATGGAAAGGTCCTGACCCCTTATTAACCAGTGGGCGAGGGTATGCTTGTGTTTTTCCACAGGACGCGGACGCTCCGATTTGGGTTCCAGACAGACTAATTCGCCATGTCTCAGCTCCCCGGATATCAGAATCCCCCGCCACCGCGATCTCTAAAAAGGAAGAAACTCCCTCTTCCTCCGCTCCCCCGCCAGCACGGGAAATGCCGCTGACCCCAGGACAGCTGACATTGGAGATCCCGGATAGGCGAGGAGCGGAGCCACCCACTGGACAGATGTCACGACTTCAGATACAGGATATTGCGCCCCCTGATTTTTTGCCTCGCAGGAATCCATTAGGACGCCCAGCTCAGTCAACCCAACAAGCCTCCTTACCTACCTGGGGACAGATTAAAGCCCTCTGTCGCCAGGCACAGGGGATAGCTACCCTACAGGGATCGTCAGTCTCTCCTGAAAAGGTGTTTATTGCCATGCTTGCCTTGCTCTCTTGCCAGGTAAGCGCTGCTCCCATTCCAACCAAATATTGGGCGTTTCTCCCGGATCCTCCAACTTTCCAAGTTGTTACTTGGAACAGTGACCCCATACGAGTTAGTACAGACCAGCCTCGCCTTTTGGGAGGATCTTATACTTCCTATACAAAAGACCAATACCCTATTAATTTCAATTATACCTTTAAAGGACTAGCAGATGATTTTCCTGTTTGCTTTAATTTTCCTCCTGGCCTTACAGGAGATTTCTTTACCAAGACAGGATGCGTTGGAGCCTCCACAAAAGCAGTTATGACAGATTCCCCAACCTCTAAATTTGCATCTAAAGGGGATCGGTCTGCTTGGATATTACGAGCCCATATGCCTGGGGTCCTTGGCCCCTATAAGTCCTTGTCTCTCAAAACTCCATCAGACTATCCAAATTGTGACGATGTTGCTCCCTCAGATGTTATTTGGAAAACTATAGATGATCATTCAGGATATCCGATTTGGAAGTCTTGTATTTATAATTCGAAAATAGATTACAATATGCCGGGAGGAAGAAATTGTGCAATTCAGGACTGGAGCAACCCAAATCCAGGTCAAGACCCTGAGTCTGACGATGGCTTTATCAATAGATTGGATAATTGGAAAAAATATTCAGTTTCTTGGCCGTTAGTTGCCACCAGACGGCATCATAACCAATTTGTACCCCCTATGCTGTCTTATACGACTAGAGGTAAAACCTTTTGGCAGCCAGAAATTTGGAGAGCCCTTGCAGCCACCGCCCCTATTATTTTAATCCGACCAAAGAATACCTCTACCTACTCTATTTTAGCTTGTTTACCCTCTCCTTATGTTTTTCTTTTTCACTAATGATTCTGAAAGACTTAACATACAATTGAATTATATCAGGTGGACCCCATGTAGTGTCTTGTGAACAATGTATGCTTTCATCCTGTTTAACTCCTCAATATAAAAGTTTGCTCTTTCATGGTTTTAAAACGTTCCGTCCTATCTCATGGTACCTGTAACTGTAGCCACGTATTGGTATGATAACCATGGCCTAGCTGTACTGCAACGGCTACAAGATTTAATGCGGACACGACGGTTTGTGGGCTTACTTGTTTTGGGAATATCGGCTTTGATAACTGCAATTACTTCTGTTACTGTGGCGGCATTGTCATTGTCTCAACAAGTGCATACTGCCCAATATGTTGATACCGGTATCCAAAAATGTTTCTTTAACGCTGGCAACCCAGGAAATTATAGATAGGAAGCTAGAAATAAGGGTTGATGCCTTAGAAGAAGCAGTAATGCATATTGGGACTGAATTACAGAGTCTGAAAGTGAAAATGGCTCTTTCATGTCATGCTGATTACCGGTGGATATGTGTTACATCCCTGAAAGTAAATGAGACAGATTTTGAATGGGAGAGAGTCAAAAATCATATTTTAGGTGTTTGGAACAGCTCAGATATTAGTTTAGACTTAGGGAAACTTCATAATCAGATTCAGACCTTGGAACACTCTCGATTAAGATTTTACTGCCGCAGGAGAAGCCAATGACTTTTTCCACACCTTCTCTGACTTCATTTCTGGAAAAACTCTTCTGACTACTGTTTCTAGCTATGCTGCTGTGGGTGCCATAATCCTGCTCCTTGTAATCGTGCTTCCTTGTGTTGTCAGGACTCCTTCGGCAGAGGCATTCAGAATCTCGCGACTGAACTGCACCTAATTTTTTTAAAAAATAATAAAGAAGGGGGAGATGCCGGAAGCCAGTGTGAGGAATCCCGCCCGTGACAAGGTCATGAGGAAGGAAACTGACATACGCAAGGCGTGCTCAGACTTCAGGGACCCCTCTGGAAATTCCTAAGCATGTACCCAACAAAATCTGCCGGCTTTTGTGCTCTGCTTTTCCACTCTTCTGACATTTTCTGGAAAAAGTCAATTCAGGGGCTTTAGTCTTCTGCATTTGAAAGAGTGTTTCAATCCAAAAACCCCTTCGATGGCTTTCTAGCCTGCCTGCAGGACTCTGCGAGTTGTGATTGTTTGAGGCCTCCTGACCGCAGGAGGCACAGGAAGCTTAAAACATCCTAGGAATGTAGGGGCTTCCGAAGAGTCAAAATCTTTAGAATAGGACTGATTAAAAGTTTCATTTGTTGAGTCAATGCTTGCTGCCAAATTTTCATATCCTTTATTTTTAGATATAGTTGGTATATAGAAAAACAAGTAGTAGACCTGGTATTAGCAACATTAGATCTTCGAGTTAAGTACCTTCTTTGTTATATCCCACTGCACCTTTGTTCTATAGAGATGTAACTTTAATGCTTTAAGGAAATGCAGATTAAAGAAAAACACTTCAGGGGAAACAAAATTAACATTCATTAAGGAAGAGAGCTAAAAAGTGTTAACAAGCCTCTTGGCCAGAAGATAATGTAAATCACCTGAGACCTTTTGTATACAAAATGATGTATAGAAAGAGTCTGGGCTGCGAACGCCACATAATTCTGTGTTACCCATTGATCTCCATGTTTTATCAAAAGTATAAAAGGCCTTCTGAACAATAAAGGATCAGACCGGTTTCTCGAACTAGTCTCTCGGCCTGGTTTCTTGGGACTCTGGCTCCCCCCATGTCTCTCTCTCTCTCTTCTTCTCTCCCCTTCCCTCTCTCTGCTCTTTACTTTAACTTCAGGCTGAATCTCCATCTGGGGCGCGGAGGCTCGCCAGGTCTACTTACTTGCCCCGGCTGTTAAGACCCGCACGAAAGGGAGCTTAAGGCGAGGCACCCTTAGATATTCAAGCGGGCGCCGGTGGCCCAAGGTAGATGGTGCAAATTCCTTGTCTGGAATTTTATTGGCCTTCCGCGTAAACCAAGCTATTCAGCCTCTTTCCTCCACTTAATCTTCTTATTACACTATAGTTTCTTAATCTAATCTTACATTAATAAACAAACAAGTCTTTCCACGCCAACGCCGTCCACCCTTCGAATTCCCTGGATCCACCGGGGCTGGACCCCGGGAGACGTGGATCTTGGGGTTCTTCTGGAGTCTCCCCAGGGGAGTCAGTCCTCGTCTCGAGTGGGGGCATGCACGTGCGCTTTCCTCCCGAGCTGTAGCAGCAGTGTCACGCTGCCCTTCGCGTGGATCAAGGGATCTGTGGCTTTCCACGAGGCTTTTTCCCACGAGGCTTTCCCACACGTGCCACCGTGGTGTGAGTCGATCCTCGGCTTGAAAGTCGAGGCAGTGCAGGGAAAAACAGGTTTCCCTGGAATGGACTGAGACATCTGGGGACTCTGGGAATGGTGGCACGACCCTGGAGTTCCTCTCGCCTTTCCTGTGGAGAGCGCCTCCTCTTGAGATGCGACGGGAACGCCGGGAATTCTTTCCCGACCACGCAGGGAAAGGATCCCTCCTCTCGAGCTAGGAGGCGGAAACGGGGCTCCTCTGGATGTGGGCGGACTCTCGTGCTTCCTCTCGAGTGGAGACGGGTATGTCGGGGAACTTCTTGAGTTGCAGCAAGGGTGTGAAGACCCTTTGGAAGTTCCAGAGTTTAGGTGTGATTAGCCTCGAGACGCCTCAGCGGAAATGGGCCTCATCTCGCCTGGAGGGAGAACCTCCTGGATTTTCTCGAGTTGCGCAGGTGCTCTCGACTTACGAGGGGACCTCAGGACCCGCTCTGGTGGCCTCAGGAAAGGCCAGTCCCCATGCGACTTGCACGGGGCCTCTGGATTCCTCTCCCGTCGATGCCGGGCCTAAGATCTTGTGTGGAGTCGGTGCCGAACCTGAGTATTCCTCTCCAGTGCTGACATGGATCTTGGGGTACTTCTGGAGTCTCCCCAGGGGAGTCAGTCCTCTTCTCGAATGGGGCATGCACGTGCTTTCCTCCCGAGCTGTAGCAGCAGTGTCACGCTTCCCTTCGCGTGGATCAAGGGATCTGTGCTTTCCCTCGAGGCTTTCCCATGAGGCTTTCCCACGAGGCTTTCCCACAGGGCTGTCCCAAGTGACACGTGGTGTGAGTCGATCCTCGGCTTGAAAGTCGAGGCAGTGCAGGGAAAACAGGTTTCCCTGGAATGGACTGAGACATCTGGGGGACTCTGGGAATGGTGGCACGACCCTGGAGTTCCTCGCCTTTCCTGTGGAGAGCCTCCTTTTGAGATGCGACGGAAACGCGGGAATTCTTTCCCGACCACGCAGGAAAGGATCCCTCCTCTCGAGCTGAAGGCGGAAACGGGCTCCTCTGGATGTGGGTGGGACTCTCGTGCTTCCTCTCGAGTGGAGACGGGTATGTCGGGAACTTCTTGAGTTTGCAGCAAGGTGTGAAGGACCCTTTGGAAGTTCCAGAGGTTAGGTGTGATTAGCCTCGAGACGCCTCAGCGGAAATGGGCCTCATCTCGCCTGGAGGGAGAACCTCCTGATTTTCTCGGGTTGCGGAGGTGCTCTCGACTTACGACGGGACCTGGGACCGCTCTGGGTGTCTCAGGAAAGGGCCAGTCCCCATGCTAGTTGCTCGGGGGCTCTCGGGATTCCTCTCCCGTCGATGCCGGGCCTAAGAAATTGTGTGGAGTCGGTGCCGGAACCTGAGGATTCCTCTCCAGTGCTGACATGGATCTTGGGTACTTCTGGAGTCTCCCCAGGGAGTCAGTCCTCGTCTCGAGTGGGGCATGCACGTGCGCTTTCCTCCCGAGCTGTAGCAGCAGTGTCGCGCTTTCCGTGGCGTGGATCAAGGGATCTGTGGCTTTCCCTCGAGGCTTTCCCGAGGCTTTCCCACGAGGCTTTCCCACGGGCTGTCCCACGTGCCACCGTGGTGTAAGTCGATCCTCGGCTTGAAAGTCGAGGCAGTGCAGGGAAAACAGGTTTCCCTGGAATGGACTGAGACATCTGGGGACTCTGGGAATGGTGGCAAGACCCTGGAGTTCCTCTCGCCTTTCCTGTGGAGAGCGCCTCCTCTTGAGATGCGACGGGAACGCCGAATTCTTTCCGAACACGCAGGGAAAGGATCCCTCCTCTCGAGCTAGGAGGCGGAAACGGGGCTCCTCTGATGTGGGCGGGACTCTCGTGCTTCCTCTCGAGTGGAGACGGGTATGTCGGGGAACTTCTTGAGTTGCAGCAAGGGTGTGAAGGACCCTTTTGGAAGTTCCAGATGTTAGATGTGATTAGCCTCGTGACGCCTCAGCGGAAATGGGCCTCATCTCGCCTGGAGGGGAGAACCTCCTGGATTTTCTCGAGGTACGGCAGGTGCTCTCGACTTACGACGGGGACCTCAGGGACCGCTCTGGTGGCCTCAGGAAAGGCCAGTCCCCATGCGATTTGCTCGGGGGCCTCTCGGATTCCTCTCCCTTCCATGCCGGCGCCTAAGATCTTGTGTGGAGTCGGTGCCGGAAACCTGAGGATTCCTCTCCAGTGCTGACATGGATCTTGGGGTACTTCTGGAGTTGTCCCCAGGGGAGTCAGTCCTCGTCTCGAGTGGGGTATGCACGTGCGCTTTCCTCCCGAGCTGTAGCAACAGTGTCCGCTTCCCTTCGCATGGATCAAGGGATCTGTGGCTTTCCCTCGAGCTTTCACACAGGCTGTTCCACGTGTCACCGTGGTGTGAGTCGATCCTCGGCCTGAAAGTCGAGGCAGTGCAGGGAAAACAGTTTTCCCTGGAATGGACTGAGACATCTGGGGACTCTGGGAATGTGGCACGACCCTGGAGTTCCTCTCGCCTTTCCTGTGGGAGCGCCTCCTCTTGAGATGCGACGGACATACGGGAATTCTTTCCCGACCACGAAAGGGAAAGGATCCCTCCTCTCGAGCTAGGAGGCGGAAACGGGCTCCTCTGGAAGTGCTGTGGACTCTCGTGCTTC
>NW_017201124.1:0-6790 GCF_001704415.2 Capra hircus | reverse complement strand
AAGCCTCGAGGGAAAGCCACAGATCCCTTGATGGGAAGGGATTGCTGACACTGCACAGCTCGGGAGGAAATCGCACGTGCATGCCCCCACTCGAGACGAGGACTGGTTCCCCTGGGGAGACTCCAGAATTACCCAAGATCCATGTCAGCACTGGAGAGGAATCCTCAGGTTCTGGCACCACTCCACACAAGGTCTTAGGCCCGGCATCGACGGGAGAGGAATCCCGAGAGGCCCCCGAGCACTCGCATGGGGACTGGCCTTTCCTGAGGCCACCAGAGCGGGTCCCTGAGGACCCCGTCTTAAGTCGAGAGCACCTGCCGCAACTCGAGAAAATCCAGGAGGTTCTCCCCTCCAGGCGAGGTGAGGCCCATTTCCGCTGAGGCGTCTCGAGGCTAATCACACCTAACCTCTGGAACTTCCAAAGGGTCCTTCACACCCTTGCTGCAACTCAAGAAGTTCCCCGACTTACCCGTCTCCATTCGAGAGGCACGAGAGGCCCACATTCAGAGCCGTTTGCCTCCTAGCTCAAGAGGAGGGATCCTTTCCCTGCGAGGTCGGGAAAGAATTCCCCGTTCCCGTCCATCTCAAGAGGAGGCTCTCTCCACAGGAAAGGCGAGAGGAACTCCAGGGTCGTGCCACCATTCCCAGAGTCCCCCAGATGTCTCAGTCCATTCCAGGGAAACCTGTTTTCCCTGCAGTGCCTCGACTTTCAAGCCGAGGATCGACTCACACCACGGTGGCACGTGGGACAGCCCTGTGGGAAAGCCTCGTGGGAAAGCCACAGATCCCTTGATCCATGCGAAGGGAAGCGTGACACTGCTGCTACAGCTCGGGAGGAAATCGAACGTGCATGCCCCCACTCGAGACGAGGACTGACTCCTCTGGGGAGACTCCAGAAGTACCCGAAGATCCATGTCAGCACTAGAGAGGAATCCTCAGGTTCCGGCACCGACTCCACACAATGTCTTAGGCCCCGGTATCGACGGAAGGGGAATCCCGAGAGGCCCCCGAGCAACTCACATGGGGACTGGCCTTTCCTGAGGCCACCAGAGCGGGTCCCTGAGGTCCCAGTCGTAAGTCGAGATCACCTGCCGCAAGTCCAGAAAATCCAGGAGGTTCCACCCCTCCAGGCGAGATGAGGCCCATTTCTGCTGAGGCGTCTCGAGGCTAATCACATCTACCCTCTGGAACTTCCAAAGGTCATTCACACCCTTGCTGCAACTCAAGAAGTTCCCCGACATACCCGTCTCCACTCGAGAGGAAACACCAGAGTCCCGCCCACATCCAGAGGAGCCCCGTTTCCGCCTCATAGCTTGAGAGAGGGATCCTTTCCCTGCGTGGTCGGGAAAGAATTCCCGGCGTTCCCGTCGCATCTCAAGAGGAGGCGCTCTCCACAGGAAAGGCGAGAGGAACTCCAGGGTCGTGCCACCATTCCCAGAGTCCCCAGATGTCTCAGTCCATCCAGGGAAACCTGTTTTCCCTTCACTGCCTCGACTTTCAAGCCGAGAATCAACTCACACGGTGGCACGTGGGACAGCCCTGTGGGAAAGCCTCGTGGGAAAGCCTGGTGGGAAGCCTCGAGGGAAAGCCACAGATCCCTTGATATACGCGAAGGGAAGCGTGAGACTGCTGCTACAGCTCGGGAGGAAAGCGCACGTGCATGCCCCCACTCGAGAGGAGGACTGACTCCCCTGGGGAGACTCCAGAAGTACCCCAAGATCCATGTCAGCACTGGAGAGGAATCCTCAGGTTCCGGCACCGACTCCACACAAGATCTTAGGCCCGGCATCGAGGGAGAGGAATCCCGAGAGGCCCCGAGCAACTCATGGGGACTGGCCTTTCCTGAGGCCACCAGAGCGGGTCCCTGAGGTCCCCGTCGTAAGTCGAAAGCACCTGCCGCAACTCGAGAAAATCCAGGAGGTTCTCCCCTCCAGGCGAGATGAGGCCCATTTCCGCTGAGGCGTCTCGAGGCTAATCACACCTAACCTCTGGAACTTCCAAAGGGTCCTTCACACCCTTGCTGCAACTCAAGAAGTTCCCCGACATACCCGTCTCCGCTCGAGAGGAAGCACGAGAGTCCCGCCCACATCCAGAGGAGCCCCGTTTCCGCCTCCTAGCTCGAGAGGAGGGATCCTTTCCCTGCGTGGTCGGGAAAGAATTCCCGGCGTTCCCGGCGCATCTCAAGAGGAGGCGCTCTCCACAGGAAAGGCAAGAGGAACTCGAGGGTCGTGCCACCATTCCCAGAGTCCGCCAAAATTCCTTGTCGGGAATTTTATTGGCCTTCCGCGTAAACCTAGCTATTCAGCCTTTTTCCTCCAGTTAATCTTCTTACTACCCTATAATTTCTTAATCTCATCTTACATTAATAAATACACAAGACTTTCCATGTCAACGCGTCCATCCATCGAATTCCCTGGATCCAGCGGGCTGGACCCCGGCACACTGAGATATCTGGGGACTCTTGGAATGATGGCACGACACTGGAGTTTCTCTCGCCTTTCCTGTGGAGAGCGCCTCCTCTTGAGATGCGACGGGAACACCGGGAATTCTTTCCGGAACATACAGGGAAAGGATACCTGACCGCGAGGTACGAGGCGGAAACGGGGCTCCTGGATGTGGGCGGGACTCTCGTGCTTCCTCTCGAGTGGAGTCAGGTATGTTGGGGAACTTCTTGAGTTGTAGCAAGGGTGTGAAGGACCCTTTGGAAGTTCCAGGGTTAGGTGTGATTAGCCTCGAGACGCCTGAGCGGAAATGGGCCTCATCTCGCCTGGAGGGGAGAACCTCCTGGATTTTCTCGAGTTTCGGCAGGTGCTCTTGACTTACGACGGGGACCTCAGGGACCCGCTCTGGTGGCCTCAGGAAAGGCCAGTCCCCATGCGAGTTGCTCGGGGCCTCTCGGGATTCCTCTCCCTTCGACCGGGCCTAAGACCTTGTGTGGAGTCGGTGCCGGAACCTGAGGATTCCTCTCCAGTGCTGACATGCATCTTACGGTACTTCTGGAGTCTCCCCAGGGGAGTCAGTCCTCGTCTCGAGTGGGGCATGCACGTTCGCTTTCCTCCCGAGCTGTAGCAGAACTGTCACGCTTCCCTTCCTTGGATCAAGGGATCTGTGGCTTTCCCTCGAGGCTTTCCCAGGAGGCTTTCCCACGAGGCTTTCCCACAGGGCTGTCCCACGTGCCACCGTGGTGTGAGTCGATCCTCGGCTTGAAAGTCGAAGCAGTGCAGGGAAAACAGGTTTCCCTGGAATGGACTGAGACATCTGGGGGACTCTGGGAATGGTGGCACGACCCTGGAGTTCCTCTCGCCTTTCCTGTGGAGAGCGCCTCCTCTTGAGATGAGACAGGAACGCCGGGAGTTCTTTCCTGACCATGCAGGGAAAGGATCCCTCCTCTCGAGCTAGGAGGCGGAAACGGGGCTCCTCTGTATGTGGGCGGGACTCTCGTTCTTCCTCTCGAGTGGAGAGAGGTATGTAGGGGATCTTCTTGAGTTGCAGCAAGGGTGTGAAGGACCCTTTGGAAGTTCCAGAGGTTAGGTGTGATTAGACTCGAGACGTCTCAGCGGAAATGGGCCTCATCTCGACTGCAGGGGAGAACCTCCTGGGTTTTCTCGAGTTTCAGCAGGTGCTCTCCAGTTACGACCGGGACTTATGTAACCCGCTCTGGTCCACTCAGGTAATGCCAGTCGACTTGCGAGTTGCTAAGGGGCCTCTCGGGATTCCTCTCCGGTCGATGACGGGGCCTAAGACCTTTTTTGGAATCGGTGCCCGAACCTGAGGTTTCCTCTCCAGTGCTGAAATGGATCTTGGGGTACTACTGGAGTCTCCACAGGGGAGTCATCTTCGTCTCCAATGGGGGCATGCACGTGCGCTTTTCTCCGAGCATTAGGAGCAGAGTCAATTTTCCCGTTGGGTTGATCAAAGGGTTTCTTGTTTTCCCACGAGGCTTTCCCACAGGGCTGTCCCACGTGCCACCATCGTGTGAGTCGGTCCTCCGCGTGAACGTCGAGGCAGTGCAGGGTAAACAAGTTCCTCTGGAAAGGACTGAGTCATCTGGGGGACTCTTGGAATGGTGGAACGACCCTGGAGTTCCTCTCACCTTTCTTGTGGAGCGTGCCTCCTCTTGAGATGCGACAGGTACGACAGGAATTCTTTCCCGGCCAATCAGGGAAAGCATCCCTCACATTGAGCTAGGAGGGGAATTGGGGCTCCTCTGGATGTGGGTGGTACCCTGGTGATTCCTATGTAGTGGCGACGGGTCTCTTCTGGATCTTCTTGAGTTGCAACAAGGGTGTGAAGGACCCTTTGGAAGTTCCAGAGGTTAGGTGTGATTAGCCTCGAGACGTCTCAGTGGAAATGGGCCTCATCTCGCCTGAAGGGGAGAATCTCCTTCATTTTCTCGAGTTGTGGCAGGTGCTCTCGACTTACGACGGGGACCTCAGGGACCGTTCTGTTGGCCTTAGGAAGACCAGTCCCCATGCGAGTTGCTAGAGGGCCTCTCGGGATTCCTCACCGGTAGATGCCGGGGCCCAAGACCTTCGGTGGAGTGGGGGCCAGAACCTGAGTATTCCTCTCCAGTGCTGACATGTTTTTGGGATACTTCTGAAGTCTCCCAAGGGGAATCAGTCCTCGTCTCGAGTGGGGCATGTGCATGCTCTTTCCTCCCGAGCTGTAGCAGCAGTGTCATGCTTCCCGTCGCGTGGATCAATGGATCTGTGGCTTTTCCTCTAGGCTTTTCCTAGAGGATTTCCCACGAGGCTTTCCCACAGGGCTGTCCCCCGTGCCACCGTGGTGTGAGGCGATCCTCGGCATGAAAGTTTAAGCACTCTGTAAAAACAAGATCCTCTGGAATGGACTGAGACATCTGGGGACGCTTGGAATGGTGGCACGACCATGGAGTTTCTCTCTCCCTTCCTGTGGAGAGCGCCTCCACCTGAGATGCGACGGAATGCCGGAAGTTCTTTCCCGACCAAGCAGGGAAAGGATCCCTCATCTCTAGCTAGGAGGATGAAACGGGGCTACTCTGGATGTGGGCAGGACCCTCGTGTTTCCTCTCGAGTGGAGATGGGAATGTCGGGGAACTTCTTGAGTTGCAGCAAGGGTGTGAAGGACCCTTTGGAAGTTCCAGAGATTAGATGTAATTAGCCTCGAGACACCTCATTGGAAATGGGCCTCATCTCGCCTGGAGGGGAGAACCTCCTGGATTTTCTCGAGTTGCGGCAGGTGCTCCCGACTTACGACGGGGACCTCAGGGACCCGCTCTGGTGACTTCATCAAAGTCCAGTCCCCATGCCAGATGCTGGGGGGCTTCTCTTGATAACTCTCCTGTTGATGCCCGGGCCGAACAACTTGTGTGGATTCGGGGCCGGAACCTGAGGTTTCCTCAGCAGTGCTGACATGGATATTGGGTTCTTCTGGAGTCTCACCTGGAGAGTCAATCCTCCTCTCAAGTGAGGGCACGCACGTGTGCTTTCCCCCCGAGCTGTAGCAGCAGGGTCACGCTTCCCGTCGTGTGTGGATCAAGGGATCTGTGGCTTTCCCTGGAGGCTTTCCCACGAGGCTTTCTCACAGGGCTTTCCCTCGTGCCACCGTGGTGTGAGTTGATCCTCAGCGTGAAAGACGAGGCAGTGCAGGGAAAACAGGTTCCTCTGAATTGGACTGATGCTGGGAGCCAGTATGAGGACTCCCGCCCGTGATAACGTCATGAGGAAGAAAGCTGACATAGGCATGGTGTGTTCAGACTTCAGGGACCCCTCTGGAAGTTCCTATGCACGTACCCCAACAAAAATCTGCCGGCTTTTTTCTCTGCTGCTTTTCCACTCTTCTGACATTTTCTGGAAAAAGTCAATTCAGGGCTTTAGTCTTCTGCATTTGAAAGAGTGTTTCAATCCAAAAACCCCTCTGAATGCTTTCTAGCCTGCCTGCAGGACTCGTACAGCTGGGCATGTGATTGTTTGAGGCCTCCTTTCCCCAGGAGGCACAGGAAGCTTAAAGCATCCTAGGAATGTAGGGGCATCCGAGGAGTCAAAATCTTTATAATAGGACTGATTAAAAGTTTCATTTTTTGGGTCAATGCTTGCTGCTAAATTTTCATATCCTTTATTTTAGATAGAGTTGGTATATTAAAAAAAAGTAGTAGTAGACCTGGTATTAGCAACATTAGATCTTTGAGTTAAGTACCTTCTTTGTTATAACCCACTGCACCTTTGTTCTATAGAGATGTAACTTTAATGCTTTAAGGAAAGCAGATTAAAGAAAAACACTTCAGAGGAAACAAAATTAACATTCATTAAGGAAGAGAGCCAAAAAGTGTTTAACAAGCCTCTTGGCCAGAAGAAGATAATGTAAATCACCAGAGACCTTTGTATACAAAATAATGTACAGAAAGAGTCTGGGTGCGAACGCTACATAATTTTGTGTTACCCATTGAACTCCATGTTTATCAAAAAGTATAAAAGGCTTTATGAACAATAAAGGATGGGCCAGTTTCTCGGACCAGTTTCTCGAACTAGTCTCTCGGTGGTTTCTTGGGACTCAGGCTCCCCCCCGTGTCTTTTTCTCTCTTTTTCTTCTTCTCCTCCCTTTCTTCTCTCTGCTTTTTACTTTAACTTCAGGCTGAATCTCCACCAGGGCGCGGAGGCTCGTCAGGTCTACTTACTTGCCTGGCTGTTAAGACCTGCACGAAAGGGAGCTTAAGGCGAGGCACCTTAGATATTCAAGCAGGGGCTGGTGGCCCAACGTAGATGGTGAAAATTCCTTGTCTGGAATTTTATTGGTCTTCCACGTAAACCAAGCT
>NW_017201123.1:0-19236 GCF_001704415.2 Capra hircus | reverse complement strand
TAAATGAGCCCCAAAGCACTAGGATTGAAATAATCAAGTACTGAACAAGTGCTGAGGAGAAAGTGGGAGCTCCGGAACACACTTGATGAGGAAAGGTCACTTGATTACAGTACTTTCAGAGAGCAATTTGACTAGAGAAGTCATTTGCCATAAAAGTGCTCATATGTCATAGGATTTTATCTTAAGGAAACAATATGAAAAGACAGTAAATGCTTTACAGGTAAGGATATTTTTGATACAAGTTACATAAGGTTGAAAAATAGGGAACAATATAGCTATTTAATGGTAGAGGCACACAAAGATATTATGGTATGGCCACTTGATTGAATATCTCCGGGCACTAAGAATTGTAATATTGAAAATTTGACTTTATCGTAAGATATTCAGGTGAGCAAAAAGCCCTCAGTGGCACATACACTTTTATTGCAACTATGTAAAAAAGAGTAACTATGAACAAAGGCTTGAAGGCAGTACACAGAATTGTAAAGCATTATTGTTACAGGATGGTAAGGTTTTTGGATGCCCCTCCCATCATTTTGCCAAACTTTCTGCAATGCTTTTACATTGTCTTTAAGTGAAAACAGGAGAAAATATGACACAATCTGCCTCACTGATATAATATGGTAAGTATTTTAGTCTATAAAAAGAAGAAACCATCAGAAAATGAAGAACGGAAAAATAGTTGCAGTAAGAAATTCTTACTGACAAAAATAACTCAGGGGAATATGAATACTTAGATGCCACAGAATATGTGTGAAAATATGTTGGCATGTATAGATCCAGAATTTGTATTCACAAAATGGTACTGACATTATTCCTCTCTAATAAAAACAATTGCTTTACTGTTTTATTTTCCCTCTGAGTATGGAATGAGCTAAACTCTGGATGAAATGAAATACTGCAATGCCTAGCACATAGTAGGCAGCCAATAAGTATTAATTTCCTTCCTTCCTATGAAATATAAGATAACTCTGAAATAAAAGGAGCTTTATGGCCTTAAAGAAACAATAGTTTGGGAATCAAAGCCAACCTCATCAAATATTCCCTATTATAGTAAACTCTTTTAGTTTTAACATTTAAAAGGAAAAAAAAAGAACTCTAATAATTGAAATGGTTTTCCTGAATTTCAGTTTTAAGAGAAAGAAACATTATAATTTTTAAGAGACTATCAGGTATTTTAGTAATGATGCTAAGAGACTGCAGATTCAATACAATATTACACCGTCTCTCCACTGGGTACATCATGTAAGAAAGAACCAGCGTAATTTAGTGTTACCATTTTATTTCTCTTAGTGGAAATAGTGGGGATTGGACCTATCTGGAATTTTTAATAGACATTACAGGAAACCTGGGCCTTTCTGGGCAGCATTTATGAATTTTAAAGGGACAGAAATAATCCATTTTTCTGGGAAACACTCACGTAGAACGAACTGTTCTTAATGATGTGTTAATGAGGTGGCTGCAAAGGCCTGATGCTGCTGGCCCAAGTGAGAGGGGCTGTGGCCTCCTGGCACCTTTGGTCCCCTTTATTCAGGAGAATGCTCCTGCCTGCTGCCTTACTTATTCTTCGTCCCCTCCCTCTGCATTGGGGGACTAACCTCTCTGTGTGTAGATACTAGACTTCTTTCTCTGAGGACCAATCAACCCAAGCTGGTCTGTGACTTCTTACCTGGCCTTAGCATTTATTATTATGCATCTAGAACACCATCCATTTGCTTTGCACAGTTAAAATACCTGTGATTTTTAATGACCAAAACTAGATGACACTTGTATTTTGCAAACCATGTGTCATTGAAAGATTGATTTGTTATTCGGGACTGGACCTTTTTGTCTTCTAATCACCCTGAATCCTATCCTCGGGTTAGTATTCGAGCGCAGAGAGTGGCACTTCATCTGGTCTGCTCTGAAATGTTGCACATACTGAAAAGGTGGATTTAGGGGGGGTAACTTTTTTTTGCTAAATTTTTGCTTGACTTAATTTCAAATTGCAAGAATAATGTGACTATCTCTCCTACCTCCTTTACACAGATTCACCAATTGTTTACATTTTGCTCTGTCATTTTTCCCCTATTTGTGTGTATGTGTATAATTTCTTGAACTAAAAACTCTCAAATTAAAGTAAATTGGCAACATCAAGTCCCTTTACCAGATACTTGATGTACATTTCCTAAGATCAAGGACATTCTCTCAATTAACCACAGTCAAAATTGGGAAAGTACAACAATCAAAATTGGGAAATTTAACATTGATGCAATGCTGTTATGTACTCCACACTTCAAATTCACAATTGTTTCAATAATGACCTTTAGAGCTATTTAATTTTTTCCTAATCCAGTATGCGATTCAGAATCATGCATGGCATTTGGTTGCCATGTCTTCCCTATCTCCTTCAATTAGAACAGCTCCTTAACGTTTTTTAAATCACCATGCGGAGTGCAAGCCAGTTATTTTGTAGAAGTTCCTCAATTTGGGTTTGTCTGATTTTTACTTATGATTGGATTCACGTCCATTTTTGGCAGCAATACTATTTAAATAACGTTGTACCATTTTTAATACCTCATATATATCAGGAGGCATGTGACAATGTTTATCTTAATTTTGGTCATGTTAAACTTTGATCATTTGGCAAAGCTGGTGTCCTCCAGGTTTGTCAACTATAAAGTCACTATTTTTCCCATTGGAATGAATATGACATTTATGGAGAGATGCTTTGAAGCTATGTAAATAGTTTGCTCCTCATCAAAGTTTCAACAAGTTGAGATATTTTTAAGTGGCCATCACATGGATCCAACCTAAATTTTTATCAACAGAGGAATGGATAAAGAAGATGTGGTCCACATAAACAAAGGAATATTACTAAGCCATATAAAGAGAACAAAACCATGCCATTTGCAGCCACATGGATAGACCTAGAGATTATCATATTAAGTGAAGTCAGACAAAGACAAATATCATATGATAACATTCATATGTGAAATCTAATTTTTAAAAACATAGAAATGAACTTATTTATAAAACAAAAACAGAATCACAGACTTCTAAAACAAACTTGTGATTACCAAAAGGGAAACATGGGAAGGGGAAGGAAAATAAGGACCTTGGGATTAACATACACACAGTACTATATATGAAATAGATAGCCAACAAGGACTTACTGTATAGCACAGGAAACTCTATTCAATATTCTGTAATAACTGATATGGGTAAAGAATTTGAAAAAGAATGAATATATATATATATATATATATATATATATATGTATGTATAACTGAATCACTTTGCTGTTCACTTGAAACTAACACAACATTTTAAGTCAACTATACTCCAGTAACATTTTTTTTAAGAGGCCATTACAATGGGGGCCCAATTTTTAAAATTAGGGATGACTAAATTCTATACTCCCTCTATAACTTTATACCTCCTCACACTTTGCTTCACTCTTCCCCTTTCCCCTCCTGCATCCAACCTCTCAACCTATATCCTCACTCTTTTCCTTCTACTCACTACCTCTAACTGTTTTGGCACTTGTGAGTCTGTGCCTGCTACCTAACTTGTATGGGTCTTCAGTCTTGCCTGCCACTCCCAAATCTAGTACATGTTAGGCACAATGCTTTGTAATACTTAGTGCTCATTTTTTATTGTAAAAATTTTAAACATAGAAAGATGTTGAGAGAATGATTCAATGAACATCCATATACTCTCCTTCCAGACTCAATAAATGCAAATCGTTTTCCATATTTGTTTCATCTTTTTCTTTTACTTGACATTATGACACTTCAACCCTAAATTCTGCACATATCTCCTTAAAATGACAAATTTCTAAATTATCAAACCTAAGAAAATTAACAATAATTTTAACATATCTTTTAGTATTCCATCCATATTTATAGTTGTTTTAAAGTTTATCTACAAATTCTTTGATACTGCTGGTTTTAAGAGGCAGAGCCTAATTACCCTCCCCATAAGTGTGAGCTGTACTTAGTGACTCATTTCTAATGTATAGAATAAAGCAAAAATACCTCTGTGTAACTTCAGAGACTAAGTCTTTCTGTGCTCACTTTTCTTTCTTAGATCATTCATTCTAGGGCAAGTTAGCTTCCGTGTTGTGGGGACATTCAAGCAGCTTGTGCTCAATATCAATTACTATTAGAGAAATGCAAGTGGCACTTGTGGTAAAGAACCCATCTGCCAATGCAGGAGACTTAAGAGACATGGGTTTGATCCCTGAGTCAGGAAGATCCCTTGGAAGAGTAAATGGCAACCCACTCCAGTATTCTTGCCTGGAGAATTCCATAGATAGAGGAGGCTGACTGGTTACAGTCCATAGGGTTGCAAAGAGTTGGATATGACTGAACAACTAACACTTTCACTTCCAGGACAACTGTCCTATTGTGCATTTTGGATTTGCGTGATCATTTCCTCCTAAGTTCATTTAATTTGTTCCTCCCTCCACTGTTTTCTTTGTAGACTGTAAGTTAGGTTAAGGATTGATTACAATCAAGTTCAACAGATTTGACAAGAAGACTTCATAAGAATGCATAATGCTGTGTACTTCATATTACATCACACAAAGGGGCAGATACTGTCAGGTTGGCCCTCTATGGGTTATGCTAAGTTTGATCACTTAGTTAAGGTGGTTTACTGCTGGGTCTTCCCATTGTAAAATCACATTTTTCTTTTTGGAATTTATAAGAAATCTATGATGAATACTTTGGCATTGTGAAGATATCCTGTTCCCTAGCAAATTTTCACTTAATGACATTTTAGCATATATTGATGATCTTTGCTTGAATCAATTATTATTAAAGAACATTCAAAATGTTGACTTGTTAATTATATCCTTTCTTCTGCACTGTGTTAGCTGATATTCTTCTGCAGAGAAGAGCTTTCTTCCCTTCCACTCTCCCTCCCTTCCTCTCTCTGTCCCTCCCCTTCTCTCTTTGAATATCACTATGGTCTTTTACATTTTGTAAAAGTTCCTGTTAAAATAAAAGTAGCAATTTTATAATTTGTGATCAAATTGTCAAATTACATTATTCTAAACTGTATTCAAATGACACTGATAGTATTAACAGTAAACCAACTAAGCAAAATTTAAAAAAAATTTCTTTGCAGTTCTTTTCATCTTTATATTGTATGCTTCTAAATATATAGCTTATTGCAGTCAGAGAAATGTGTTCAAAAGTCACTTGAAATAATTTGTAATTCTTGATTTCTCTGATTATCAGTTTGACTTATAGCAAAGCTCATCTGTTTCTTATGGTCAATATTAGGATTTTCTTTTTCTCCTTTTTTGATGTAATTTTATTTTTGAATATGCAGAATATTAATACATATTTCAAAAGTGAGAACTACATAGAAAGGTATCCTCAGAGAAGTCTCCATCCCATCTTGATACCTTTCTCCCATTTATTTATACCTCCATAACAGCAATTTTTATTACTTTCTGATTGTCCATCCTATGTTTTTTGCAAAAACAAGTATATATATTAATAGTTAAATATTGTTTGTGTATATCTTATATATTGTATATATATGCTACAATATATACAATGTAAATAATGTGTGTGTATACAAACACACTGCTTTATACATGTGCATGTATGTGTGGGATGTACATATGCTTACCTGTTAATGCACACCTCTTAACAGACTTTAAAGTGTACATTATAATATTATTGACTGTAGGTATGATGTTGTACAACAGATCTTCTCTCTTCCTTCATACACAAAATGTAGCAGACCATATAGATTGTTTTCTATCTTGATTTTTTTTAACTTGGTACTTCTTAGAAATTACTCCATAACAATTCATAGGGTTTGTCCTAAATTCTTTCTTTATCTCTGTATAGTACTCCATCATGTGGCTAGGTTATTCAACTAGTCCACATTAACAAGACTTGCATTGTTTTCAGCCTTTGTTGTTACAAATAATATGTGACTAATAAACATATATGTATATGTTTCAGTTCAGTTCAGTTCAGTTGCTCAGTCATGTCCGACTGTTTGCGACCCCATGAATCACAGCACGCCAGGCCTCCCTGTCCATCACCAACTCCCGGAGTTCACTCAGACTCGTGTTCATCGAGTCAGTAATGCCATCCAGCCAACTCATCCTCTGTCGTCCCCTTCTCCTCCTGCCCCCAATCCCTCCCAGCATCAGAGTCTTTTCCAATAAGTTAACTCTTCGCATGAGGTGGCCAAAGTACTGGAGTTTCAGCTTTAGCATCATCCCTTCCAAAGAAATCCCAGGGCTGATCTCCTTCAGAATGGATTGGTTGGATCTCCTTGCAGTGCAAGTGACTCTCAAGAGTCTTCTCCACACCACAGTTCAAATGCATCAATTCTTTGGTGCTCAGCCTTCTTCACAGTCCAACTCGCACATCCATACATGACTACTGGAAAAACCATAGCCTTGACTAGACGGACCTTAGTCGGCAAAGTAATGTCTCTGATTTTGAATATGCTATCTAGGTTGGTCATAACTTTCCTTCCAAGGAGTAAGCGTCTTTTAATTTCATGGCTGCAGTCACCATCTGCAGTGATTTTGGAGCCCAAAATATAAAGTCTGACACTGTTTCCACTGTTTCCCCATCTATTTCCCATGAAGTGATGGGACTGGATGCCATGATCTTAGTTTTCTGAATGTTGAGCTTTAAGCCAACTTTTTCACTCTCCTCTTTCACTTTCATCAAGAGGCTCTTTAGTTCCTCTTCACTTTCTGCCATAAGGGTAGTGTCATCTGCATATCTGAGGTTATTGATATTTCTCCCAGCAATCTTGATTCCAGCTTGTGTTTCTTCCAGCCCAGCGTTTCTCATGATGTACTCTCCATATAAGTTAAATAATCAGGGTGACAATATACAGCCTTGACGTACTCCTTTTCCTATTTGGAACCAGTCTGTTGTTCCATGTCCAGTTCTAACTGTTGCTTCCTGAGCTGCATACAGATTTCTCAAGAGGCAGGTCAGGTGGTCTGGTATTCCCATCTCTTTCAGAATTTTCCACAATTTATTGTGATCCACACAGTCAAAGGCTTTGGCATAGTCAATGTATATATATTTTAGTGTTGCAGAAGTATATCTTCAGTACTGCTTAGTAAAAGAGTATGTACATATTTAATTTCATGAGATATTGCCAAGTTCCCCAAAAAAGGGCTTGTGCCATTTGTACTGTCCACCATCAATGAAGAGAGCATATGTTTCTGCAAGGCCTTGAACAGGGTGTTTTGTCAAGTATTTCACTTTTGCCAGTTTAATAAACCTAAAATATGTTTGAATATAGTAGTAATTTGTATTCCTATTCTGATTGATTTTAAGCATATTTCCATGTGTTTAAGGGTCATCTCACTTTCTTTTCCTGCAGTTTCTCTGTCATTTTTCTCATTTTTCTATTGGAATTTTGGTACTTTTCTCTCAATTTAAAAATACATATTGATATTTTAATGTCTATTTTATTGTGATAAGAGCATTTGCAGAAGATCTAACCTTTTAACAGATTTTGAAGTGTACATTATATTATTCTTGACTTAGGTATGATGTTGTACAGCAGATCTTTAGAGCTTATTTATCTTAACTGAAATACTATGCCAATTGACTAGTAACTCATTTCTCCCTTTCCACAACCCCTTTGATCTTATAGATTTGGCTATTTTAGCTACCTCAGATAAGTGGAATCATGCAGTATTTGTCTTTCTGTGCCTGGTCTATTTTGTTTAGCACAATGTCCTCAAGGTTCATCTGTGTTGTCACATACTGCAAAATTTCCTTCTTTTTAAAGGCTGAATAGTATTCTATTGTATGTACAGACCATATTTTTAAAAATCCATTCATCTGTTGATTGACATTTGAGTTTGTCCACATCTCAGCTACTGTAAACAATGATTCAATAAACATAGGCATGTTAATATCTATCTCTTTGAGATCCTAATTTCATTTCCTTTGGATAAATACCCTGAAATGAGATTGCTGAATCTTACGATAGTTCTATTTTTAATTTTTTGAGGAACCTCCATACTGTTTTCCAAAGAGGCTACACTATTTTGCATTCCCACCAACAGTTTGCCAGGGTTCCAATTTCTCCACACACTTGCCAACATTTGTTGTCTTTTGTTTTTTGATAATAGCCATCCTGACAGTTGTGAGATGATATCTTATTGTGGTTTTGATTTACATTCCCCTGATTATTAGTGATGCTGAGCATTTTTTCATATATCTATTGGCCATTTGTATGTCTTCATTGGGAAATAGTCCTTAGGCCATTTTTTTCACATGTGTTACTCACTTTTTTATAATTGAGTTGAAGTACCTTATATATTTTGGATGTTAACTCCTTATTGGGCTTCCCTGATAGCTCAGTTGGTAAAGAATCTGCCTGCAATGCAGGAGACTCCAGTTGCATCCTTGGGTTGGGAATATTTGCTGGAGAAGGGATAGGCTACCCACTTCAGTATTCATGGGCTTCCCTTGCGGCTCAGCTGGGTAAAGAATCCACCTGCAATGTGGGAGACCTGTATTAGATCCCTGGGTTGGGAAGATCCCTTGAAGAAGGGAAAGGCTACCCACTCCAGTATTCTGTCCTGGGAAATTCCATAGACTCTATAGTCCATGGGGCCACAAAGAGTCAGACATGACTGAGCAACTTTCACTCCTTATTAGATATATGGTTTGTAAATATTTTCTCCCTTTCTGTAGGTTGGCTTTTCACTCTGTTAATTAAACGTTTCCCTTGCTGTCAAGGTTTTTCACTTAATGTAATCTCACTTGTTTGTTATTTTTATTTATTTATTTTGCCTGTGCTTTTGGTGTCATACTCATGAAATCACTGTCAATATCAATGTCATGAAGCTTTCTACCTATGTTTTATTCTAGGAGTTTTACAGTTTTGAATTTTATATTTAAACCTTTAATTCACTTTGAGTTGATTTTTGTGTATGGTGTGAGATAAAGGGTCAATCTTATCCTTTTGCATGTGGTTATTCAATTTTCTCAGCACCATTTGTTGAAGAGACTATCATTTCTCCATTGTGTATTCTTGGTGCCCTTGTCATAGATCAGTTGAATGTATATGTGTGGACTTATTTCTGGCTCTTTATTCTTTTCCATTAGTTGATATGACTGTCTTTATGCCACATCATACATTCTGTTTTGGTTGCTATAGCTTTGTAATATATTTTGAAATCAGGGAGCCTGATACCTCCATCTTTGTTCTTCTTGCTCAAGATTGATTTGGCTATTCATGGTCTTTTGTGGTTCCATATGAATTCTAGAATTGTTTTTTTCTATTTCTGTAAAAAATGCCATTGGATTTTTGATAGGGATTGCATTAGGTAACTTTGGGTCATACCAACATTTTAACAATGCCAAATCTTTCATTCTATGAACATGAGCCATCTTTCCATTTGTTTGTTTCTTAATTGCTTTTATCAATGTTTTTTAGTTTTTAATATATAGGTCTTTTACTTCCTTAGTTAAGTTTATTTCGAAGTACTTTATTCTTTTTGATTCTATTGTAAATAGATCGTTTTCTAATTTCTTTCTCAGATAGTTCATTGTTGGTATATGAAAACCCAACTGATTTTTGTGTGTTGATTTTGTATCCTGCAACTTTACTGAATTCATTTACTAGATGTAACAGTTTTTATGGAGTCTCTAGAGTATTCTGTGTATAAGATCACACCATCTACCAGCAGAGGCAATTTTTTTTTCTTCATTTCTGATTTGGATGCATTTATTTCTTTTTCTTGACTAATTGATATGGCTAGGACTTCCAATACTATGTTGAATAGAAGTGGCAAGAGTGTGCATCCTTGCTGTCCTTTCAATTTTTAATGGATCTTTATGCATCAGGAAGATTAACTGTTCTTCTGTGATATAAGATGCAAATATTTTTCATTTTGCTTTGTCATCTTTTAACTTATGAAGCTTTTTTTGAGACAATTTTATTTTTATGTAGTAGAATTTATCAGTCTTTTCATTGCTTCTTGATTTTAAGTCATAGTTAGAAAAGTTTTCCCAAGTTTATATCATGAAGTAATTCACCTATACTTTATTTTAGTATTTGTTTTTCATGTATTTTTGTTTCTATGTTAAATTATTTTAAACTTTATTCTCAAAGTTTCTGTCTAAATGAACGTCCCTTTAATAATTGTCTGCTTCTCTGTCTTGAGTTCCCCAGAAGCAGACTCTAAGTTAAGGCTTCATATACATGTGATTTATTATAAAAGTGCTCACAGAATAAACCAGAAAAGAAGTGAGGGAAGCAGGACAGAGAAGGGAAAGATGCCAAACCAGATGCAACTTGAGGCAAGATCTCATGGAGGTCAGATTCAGCCTGATCCCTTGGGGAGCTTCCATGTAAATTACCCCTCCAAGTTGTCCTGACATGAGGCAAGGAGGCTGAGTTTTCATATTCCTATACCCATTAGACACTAGCTAAATAAATTATGTTCCAAGCAAAGACAGGTACCATCAGAAGAGTTTGAGATGAAACCTTTGGAGGCAAAGCACACCAAAACCAGCAGAGGAGTGCCTAGAAACAGTAAGAAAGACCTGAAACGATTTGAGTGAGTACTGATGAAGCTTTCACCACAGCTTTGCAAAACCTAAAAAGCAGAAGGCTGTGGGAGGAGCACTGTTAGTGGTGGGAGGGAATGAGAGAAAAAGCCCAAAGAAAGAGTCACTTTTTGTCTCTGCATTCTGTTATTGCTACACTCCTACAGCTCAGATAGCAGATACTTGATTAATTACCTCTGTTTACACTGAAATGTTGGGTTTGTAGAAACACTTGGATCAGAAGGAAATTTCCAACATCTCAGTGATTATGTGAAGCAGAGACTACCTTAGATAAGCAATTCCAAAGTCTCCTTCCCAATAAAACGTTTTTCCCAACAAAATCCCGTCTTTATGTTTCTCCCCAGGTGTCCATGAAACATTACAAGAATTAGGACCATATGTAAAAAGCCATGAATCTGCCCCTCCAACCAAGGGAATAGGTGTCCCCCTAAGCCTGAACACTCTACCACCATACTCTCTCATTCTTTCTTTGAAGGCACAGAATACCCCCTGCCCAAACTCCATCTTAAACTCTGAAAACAGGCTGTCCAGTTGTTAGGACTCTGAGTTTCCAATGATGGAGGCCTGGGTTCCATCCCTGGCTGGGGAACTAGGATCCCCAAAATGGTGCAGCAAGGCCAAAAAATATTTTTAAAAATCAAATAAAATGAAACTCTGCAGACAGCTGACCCTGACTGTAAACCTCTGCCATTTGAAAGACCCTATAAGCACATGCCTACATTTTCAGTTAGCTAGACCCATGAGATCTCCTATTCTATCATTGGAAGCCCCTTCCCAAAATGAGAACTCTTTCAGAACCTTCTTCTCTTATATCCTCTCATTCAAATCCTGTTTAGTGGTTGAGAGACCAAGATTTGAAGTCAAATCTTGAAAAACCAACTCAGTCACTTTTTAGATACATGACTTTAGAATAGTTTCTAAGTGGCCTCATCACTTCTTGGCCTTTTGGCTAAGATCAAGTGTAGTTTCTAAGTGCCCTCAATCTCCAATTTACTAGTATGAAAAAGAGAGATATTTACTTACATTGCAGAATTAGTATAATTATTAAATAAAATAAAAACATAAAGCCCTTGGCATTGTACCTGACAATACATTATTATTATCATTCATTATTCTCATTGCACTTGGATGTTTCTTACACTGTTTATTTCCCTCTAACCATTTCCTCAGAGACTCTTATTCTATTATAAATAACCTACTTTATTTTCTCAGCCACTTCACAGAGCAGTATCTCCTGGTTATCCTCAGAGCACAACACCTCTTCTTAAACTTATTCCATGAAGAAGGCTGATTCTTCTATATTCATATATCACAGGCTGTGACTTGATTCTATCTCCTAGCATCCAAATACAAGTGGCAGATAATTACTCCTCCATCCTGAGGCAAGAAACCTTCCTTTGTTAAGGTTTGTATCAGCTGTATATACTTCCTTTCTAACGCTTTTTGAAACTTTCACCTATTTCCCTTTATTTATTAAGGGTCTGGACACCAGCTTGCTGTTTTCTCCTGGTCTTGTCCTATCTTCACCCTGGATAGTTTCTATATTCATGTGACGCCATCCAGCCTCCCAGCCTCATCGTTGTTTTTTCTAAAACATCCTAAACACCAGCAGTCTTTACCTGTCACTACTTCAGTGATGCAGTTCTGATGTCCATACCCAATCCAGCTCTACCTCTGAACTCTTATATTCTAATGTACCATTCTGATTCTTATCCTTCTGCCCTCCCTGTCTTTTCTTTCCCTTACTTCTGTTCTTTAACCCTACTCGCAGAGACCTCAAAGTCATTTTATTTCTAGTCCTTTAACCCTGCTTGGCTTCACTTTCTTACCCATCCAATCTTGACTCAAGCACTCAAGCACTGTACTCTTGCGCTCAAAACCAAGCCCATTGTCTTTCTACCACATTTGTCTTATAATCTTCAACTTTAGATCAATCTTGCAACCTTTCTTTGCTGCTCCCACATCTAGGCTGCTGCATGTTAGTGCTAAACATCACATCCTTGAATGAATTAAGACCACCACATATTTAGGGCATCCAGCATCTCCTAGACCCTCAGCACCCCTTATTAATTTGTTACTTTGTCTCTTACTAGCTTCTGCTCCAATTTCTCTGAATGGATGCCCCACTAACCTCAAATACCTCATCTCTTTAGCACAGATGAACTCACCTCCTATTTCACCTATAATATCAAGGCTATCAGATATCAAATTTTAATAATCACCCCCATACCTATGAGTCATTTTTATTTGTACTTATCTTCTGGTTTGATCATTCCTTTTAAAGAAGAGTAGGCTGTGGCAGCTGTTCTTCCTCCTGCTCGAGGCAACTTCTTCCATATCCCCCTTATCTCCTACACATGCAAGATCTCATCCCAATCACTACTCCCTTTTTCTTCTCTATTTTCAACATCTCCCTCTTCAAGGTACTTTACTGTGGCCTCAAAATCTTCCATTAATATTATATCATCCTCTTATCATCACTAGCTCTATCTTTCTCCTTCTTTTCACAGTCAAAATACTAAAAAACAATATTCCAAACTAACACAGCCCCCTCTTTCTCTCTTCCTGTATATGCATCAACCCACACTAGCCAGATTTCAGCCTCCACAGTCCACACAGACTGACCTGGCTGAGGTCACCTGGCCTCATCACTGTCAAATCAATTTACTGCTTTTCAGACTTATGTCATAAGTTCTCTGCAACTTGAGACACTGCTTGTATTTAATCTGCCTCTTCCCTTGGTTTCTATGGAAACACTCTTTTCTTGTTCACGTACTTTCTCTACTATCCTATTTAATAAAATTATTTTCACAGACTCTTCTTCCCTTACACTTTCTTAATATTAGTGAATCTAAAGATTTTCCTCTCTTCTCCTGATATATATTCTTCCCCAAAGATCTCATCAATGGCCATGGCTTCAGCTGTCATCTTCATACATACTCATATCCCAAATATGCATCTCTATCCATGCTTCTCTCTGAAGCTCAAGAACATATATCTGATTCCTTATAGATAAGTAACTTGAATTTCCCACAAGTACCCCAAACTCATTGTGCTCAAAATCAAACTCATGCTTTATCTTAAAATCTGTTTTTTTATATTATCTCTATCAAAATTCTAATGATCTTTTTTTTTTTTTATAAATGAAAAAGCCAATTTCCAACTTCACATGATATTGTAAGGAGCTCCAAAGGACCAAAATAACCTAAAAAAAAAAAAAGGAAAACTGGTAAGACTCACAATTCCCAATTTCAAACCTTAACACAAAGCTATAGTAATCAAAACAGAGTGATATGTATAGCCTAATGGAGTAGAATTGAGAGTTCAGAAAAAAAAAAAAACATACATTTATGGCCAATTGATTTTCAAAAAGGGTCTCAAGACCGTTCGAAGGAAACATAATTATCTCTTTAACAGATGATACTGGGATAGTTGGATATCCACACGAAGAAGAATTAAGCTGGACCCCTGGTCTTACACACCATACAAAATTTAGCTGGAAATGCATGAAAGACCTCAATATGAGAGTTAAAACCATAAAAATCTTGGAAGAAAATATAGGAATTAGTATTTATGACTCTGGATTTGCACAGTGGATTCTTAGATACAATAGCAAAAGCATAAGTGATAAAATTAAAAATAGATAATTATGTATTTATTTGGCTGCTTTAGGACTGTTAATTCTAACATGTATAGAAGGTCCCTCTTCCCTAGAAGAAAAATCTCTAGGGGGATGTCAAACAATTAATTGTTTTTGGAGAAGAATGATTCTTTTCCTTGAGTAAAGAAGATTCAGCTTTTTAAAATTAATGAAAATTTGGGCTTCATATTTGCTGAGAGATCAAAGTTCCTCTCAATAGCCATCAAGGGCAATCACACTGAAAAGAAAAGAGTAGGGAATATGGGAAGGAATAAAGGAGGTGTGGATGAGATGTAAAGAAGTCTGAGAGGAGAGTAGAAGGGAGATTCTGAGCAAGGAGAAAGGTTAGAGAGTAGGTCCACTGCCTGGGAGATGCAGAGAGAGCTGGCTGAAAGTATGACATCCCAGCATCCATTTTGGATGTGAGACTTTGCCACCTAACTGCATAAGTTTTGAGAAAGAAAAATTTTATACAGAAAGCTCCTGGCCTTTCCAGATTAGTAGCTGAAACAATGGTACCATCTAAATATGCTTGGCACAGATCAGATGAAGAAATCCCAAATTCATATTCATCTACTAGTTTGTAAATATCCACCCAGAATCTAGATCAATTACCTCAAACTGGCTAATAATATCTGGATTCAGTTTCTGCTGTATATGTCCAGCAGCAGAGCCCTTTCTGTAGAAATCATGCATGGAGATTTTGTTGTCTGCTTCTCAAAGCTCTAAGATGGAAAAAATCACTTCTTTTGCATAACTACATCTGGCCATTATTTCCTCATTTGCAAAATGAGTGGGTCAGTAAGGGTGTGTGCTGAGAGTTGTATTGTTCATACTTTGAGTGGGTTGGACAGAATGGCCATCAAACCCAATGCCCTATGTTCTAACAGGGTCACTCCAAATTGGATGGAAGCAAATTATGTAGCTGAGTTGTATAACTTCTGTTTCTATCAGGGATAATTTCCTTCCCTTTAAGCACAAGGTTATCATTTTTAAATCCAAGTCAATGGTGAAGTGTCCCCTGTTCTCTTCCCATCTATATCCAGCTCCATTGGTCCAGGCTGCCCCAGTTTCTCAGCTCAGCTGAATGGTTCCCTCTTATTTTCTCTTCTCCATCCCCTTTGTCTATAATCAAAGCAGGCATCCTTCCCTCCTCCAACCTGATCCTTGCTGCTGTTCTTCATATTACATGCTCATTATTTCAGCTGTATTTTCAATGCTCCCTCATTACCCCTCTTATGTGTCCACCCACATCTCCACCTACAGTGTCTATAATGTGCTTTCTATCTACTGTAGCTTAATAAAAGGGAAATTATGCTAATTTTATTCAAATTTTTAAAGGTAAAACCTGTACCATTATTATTCTGCCCCTCTTTCCCTTTTATTTATTCATTTCAAAAGAAAAAGTATCTAATCATCTGAGAAAATTGTACTTGCACAATGTTAACCATTTAATATATTTTTCCTTCTGATTAAGCAGATTTTTTTCCCAGTCCAGTTTGGATGGAGTAGATAAGCTGGCCTTCTGAATAGATCAGGTTTTGATGGAATTAGAGGCTGGATCCAAGGAAACTTTGGTGTCAGCTAACAACTTTTGTGCCTGGGAAATAACCTGGAAGGTCTGGTAAATGTGCTGTATTGGGACATAATTCCTGCAGACATGAGTCAAAGGTTTTGTACATAATTAGGATCATAGAGTCAAAAAGGACTGCTTCTACATTAAATACAATCTTCAACAGGCAAGGAAATTTTGCTTGCAAATGCCTAGAGGTAGAAAAGTTGATGTTAGTGTCTAGAAGAATTTCTTTGAAGGTACAGACCAGCTTTGTTGAGAAGACAGTTGGATGAGAATATGGAGAAGAAGGAGAGAGTCTCCAAGGAACAGAGTCCTCCAAGGACCAGAGTCCTCCAAGGAAAAGGAGTTAACCAAGCACTGCTTGGAGCAAAGCTTGGGAAAGGAGAGAGAGTCAATGGCTGGAACCTCAAAGAGACTTAGAGTGGAGGTGATTCAGTTTGAGAGTATTCACATGAGATACTGTAAATTGTCCAAACTGATTTCTCCCTGAGGCCCCACAAAATCTTTCATGAAAGTGAAAGAGAAAGTGAAAGTTGCTCAGTCGTGTCTGATTCTTTGCCATCCCATGGACTATACAGTCCATGGAATTCTCCAGGCCAGAATACTGGAGTGGGTAGCTGTTCCTTTCTCCAGGGGATCTTCTCAAGCCAGGGATTGAACCCAGGTCTCCTGCATTGCAGGCAGATTCTTTACCAACATAAAACCTAGGAAATATTTAGTATGATTGGCTTTCTTGTAGAGTTTGGTTAAGAGGCCAACATTACATCAAGTTCAACTCAGAAAAAACACAGTCAAGGCTTGTGGATGAGAGATACAAGATTATTTTAAAAATTTATTTTTCTTTCCTAAGAGGTGAATTTTATCAGTCAAGAGTGACTTTTAAGAGTCTCAATATGTGGATAATGTTATGTTGGGAGCTACATAACTGAATCAGATTACCATAGATTGTGTACACACATTGCCAGAACAAACAGGTGATTGTATTCCTCTCTGAGAAAAAGTTAACCACATCAACTACCTAATTGATTACATAATTGAAAACACACCCATATTTTGAAATTTTTACATTTTCACAAGTTACATGAAATGTTTATGTCATGCTCCATCAATCACCTTTGTTCTCCTAAATGCATTTAGATCTGAGACTGTCTAATCCAACTCTTTCATTTTCTGAATGAAAAAAATAAACATTGAGATATTAACCTAGAAACAAGCAGTTTCCTTTTGGTGAAGCAGGGTTAGACTTTGAGGTCCTTTGATTCATATCTTTTCTTAATTTCTGCAAATATATGCAGTTGGTATTGGGTAGAAAACAAATTCACAAATGGGATTTAAATGAACTGAAACCCACAAGCCAGGAGTAAAACAGAGAGGGACAGATAAAGGACAGGAGGGAAGAAGAAATATTTGGAAATTTTTGCATGTTTCTACCCCCATTCCAGTCAAAAATAATAAGCCATGAAGTAGGCATGATAGCAGGGTTAGAAATTTTCTTCTCTCTGCCTGTCTCAGATACTGCTTACCTCTCATGATGGAAACATTAGCCCACTGAATATGATCATACCTTTAAAGATGTGTATAACAGGATCCCAAAAAGCAGAGCAACTACCTCTTGATCATTAAAAAAAAAAAAGAACAATGACCTACTCTAATTGTTGGAGGAAAGGCTGTCTGTGTTGTTAGACATAATGAGTCAGTTGCATTGTAGCATTTTTGTAGGGAATAATAACTTTCATAGACACAAGCTATCGAATACTCGAAGAGTTCAGAAAACCATACAGTATACATCTATATACCCAACAATCAGAACTTAGATTTTAAAGTTATTTTGCCATATTGACTATATAATTTTAAAAAAATTTATTATTTTTTATGAAACTATTTGTTAAGATGAAGTTAAGAATACTGTTCAAGTTTCATCACTAAATCTTTCCTCCTATTGAGAGGGTAACAGGCAGGAAGGCCAGGGGTCTCCAAACGGAGGAAATAGCCTGCAAGTGTCAGACGTTTTTATCTCTCTTAAGCGGCAGGAGGAAACAAACTAGCGATATTTTTTCCTTCTCTATACAGATTTAAAAGAGGTTTCTCTTAAAATACTGTGTTGCCATAATGAAACCTAGTTTCACCGAAGTTGACTATTTTCAAACCTAGAGATAACCAATGCCTTTTTCTTATGGAAATGTTTGTCTTAAGCTATGCTAACGTACTATGCATTTACCCCAAACTCTGTCTTCAAGTTGGTTCCACCTAATGGCTCAGAACCTACTTGACAAACCAGTATGTTATACTCAGATATTGTTCCTCTAATTCATGTAAATGAAACTATTTTTATGGTGATCTGCCCTTCTTCAAGATTCAAGTTAATCATTTTATGGCCCAGGATGAACCATTTGGTGCCAAGATTATCCCAAAATGCATCTTATGGGTGAGGGATCTGGTGCCATTCTGAGTTTTAAGACATTCCTTTCCTTCATTAACAGACTGCTGCTGCTGCTGCTGCTAAGTCGCTTCAGTCATGTCTGACTCTGTGCGACCCCATAGACGGAAGCCCACCAGGCTCCCTGTCCCTGGAATTCTCCAGGCAAGAACACTGGAGTGGGTTGCCATTTTCTTCTCCAATGCATGAAAGTGAAAAGCGAAAGTTAAGATGCTCAGTTGTGTCTGACTCTTAACGACCCCTTGGACTGCAGCCTACCAGGCTCCTCCATCCATGGGATTTTCCAGGCAAGAGTACTGGAGTGGGGTGCCATTGCCTTCTCCAAACTGCTAGTGACTATATAACATCCAGTTGAAGACTAGCAGCAGGGTACTCTTTCTGTCCTCTGCTGATGCCTATGTCAGAAGCTTTCTCTATCTCCTTTATACTTTAATAAAACTTTATTACACAAAAGCTCTGAGCAATCAAGCCTCGCCTCTGTCCCCGGATTGAATTCATCTCCTCCAGGGGCCAAGAATCCCGGTGTCTTTGTGTGATTCAACAACAACCTTTCACTATCTCCCTCACTCTCTAGAGAGAGTCACTATCCTTGAATTGGCATATAACATTCTTGTGATGTTCCAGACATTCACTACCTACATATCCATAAACAATGCTTATATGTACATTTGATATATATGATTATGAATTGGATTGTGTTCCCCAAAACCCATGTGTTGAAATCCTAACCCCTAATACCTCAGAGTATGATCTTTTTTGGAAATAGTGTTGCTGAAGATATAATTAGGCAAAATGCTGCTGCTGCCTGCTAGAGTCACTTTCAGTGTGTCTGACTCGTGAGCAAGATTATGTTCTTCAGGCAACACTATGTCCAAGAAAGACACGCTGAGATGAGAGTAGGAGGTCAAACACATGGGTGGGGGGAAACACAATCCAATGAGAATTCAGATATATCACAACAGAGTAACACGGGGAAGAACAAAACGGAACAGCCACCAAGAGTAGGAGT
>NW_017201122.1:0-6790 GCF_001704415.2 Capra hircus | reverse complement strand
GTCGAGAGCACCTGCCCGCAACTCGAGAACATCCAGGAGGTTCTCCCCTCCAGGAGAGATGAGGCCCATTTCAGCTGAGGCAACTAGGGGGTAATAACACTTTAACTCTGGAACTTCCAAAGGGTCTTTCACACCCTTGCTGCAACTTAAGAAGTTCCCCGACATAACCGTCTCCACTCGAGAGGAAGCACGAGAGTCCCGCCGACATCCAGAGGAGCCCCGTTTCCGCCTCCTAGATCCAGAGGAGGGATCCTTTCCTGCGTGGTCGGGAAAGAATTCCCGGCATTTCCGTCGCATCTCAAGAGGAGGGCGCTCTCCACAGGAAAGGCGAAGGAACTCCCGGGTCGTGCCACCAATCCCAGAGTCCTCCAGATGTCTCAGTCCATTCCAGGGAAACCTGTTTTCCCAGCACTGCGTCGACTTTCAGGCCGAGGATCGACTCACACCAAGGTGGCAAGTGGGACAGCCCTGTGGGAAAGCCTCGAGGGAAAGGCTCGTGGGAAAAGCTCGTGGAAAGCCTCGTGGGAAAGCTCGAGGGAAAGCACAGATCCTTGATCCACGCGAAGGGAAGGATGACACTGCTCCTACACCTCGGGAGGAAAGCGCACGTGCATGCCCCCACTCGAGACCAGGACTGACTCCCCAGGGAAGACTTCAGAAGTACCCCAAGATCCATGTCAGCACTGGAGAGGAATCCTCAGGTTCCGGCACCCACTCCACACAAGATCTTAGGCCCCGGCATCGAAGCGAGAGGAATCCCGAGAGGCCCCCGAGCAACTCGCATGGGACTGGGCTTTCCTGAGGCCACTAGAGCGGGTCCCTGAGGTCCCCGTCGTAATTCGAGAGCACCTGCCGCAACTCGAGAAAATACAGGAGGTTCTCCTCTCCAGGCGAGATGAGGCCCATTTCCGCTGAGGCGTCTCGAGGCTAATCAATTCTAAAATCTGGAACTTCCAAAGGGTCCTTCACACCCTTGCTGCAAATCAAGAAGTTCCCCGACATAACCGTCTCCACTTGAGAGGAAGCACGAGAGTCCCGGCCACATCCAGAGGAGCCCCGTTTCCGTCTCATAGCTCGAGAGGAGGGATCCTTTCCCTGCGTGGTCGGGAAAGAATTCCCGCCGTTCCCGTCGCATCTCAAGAGGAGGCTATCTCCACAGGAATGAGGAGAGGAACTCCAGATTCGTGCCACCATTCCAAGAGTCAACCAGATGTCTCCGTCCATTCCAGGGAAACCTTTTTCCCTGCACTGCCTCGACTTTCAAGCCGAGGATCGACTCAAACCACGGTGGCACGTGGGACAGCCCTATGGGAAAGCGTCGTGGGAAAGCCTCGTGGGAAGCCTCGAGGGAAAGGCACAGATCCCTTGATCCACGCGAAGGGAAGGGTGACACTGCTGCTACAGCACTGGAGGAAAGCGCACGTACTTGCCCCCACTCGAGACGAGGACTGACTCCCCTGGGGAGACTCCAGAAGTACCCCAAGATCCATGTCAGCACTGGAGTGGAATCCTCAGGTTCCTGCACCGGATCCACACAAGATCTTAGCCCCTGCATCGACGGGAGAGGAAGCCGAGAGGCCCCCGAGCAACTCGCATGGGGACTGGCCTTTCATGACGCAACCACAGAGGGTCCCTGAGGTTCCCGTCGTAAGTCGAGAGCACCTGCCTAAACTCGAGAAAATCCAAGAGGTTCTCCCCTCCAGGCGAGATGAGGCCCCATTTACGCAGAGGCGTTTCGAGGCTAATCACACCTAACCTCTGGAACTTCCAATGGGTCCTTCACACCCTTGCTGCAACTCAAGAAGTTCCCCGACATACCCGTCTCCACTCGAGACGAAGCACGTGAGTCCCGCCTACATCCAGAGGAGCCCCGTTTCCGCCTCCTATCTCGAGAGGGGCGATCCTTTCCCTGCGTGCTCGGGAAAGAATTCCCGGCTTCCCGTCACATCTCAAGAGCAGGCGCTCTCCACAGGAAAGGAGAGGAGGAACTCTAGGTTTCGTGCCATCATTCCCAGAGTCCCCCAGATGTCTCAGTCCATTACAGGGAAACCTGTTTTCCCTGCACTGCGTCGACTTTCAAGACGAGGATCGACTCACACCACGGTGGCACGTGGGACAGCCCTGTGGGAAAGCCTCGTGGGAAAGCTTCGTGGGAAAGCCTAGAGGGAAAGCCACAGATCCCTTCATATACCCGAAGGGAAGCGTGACACTGCTCCTACAGCTCGGGAGGAAAGCGCACGTGCATGCCCCCACTCGAGACGAGGACTGACTCCCCTGGGGAGACACCAGAAGTACCCCAATATCCACGTAAGCACTGGAGAGGAATCCTCAGGTTCCGGCACCGACTCCACACAAGGTCTTAGGCCCCCGGCATTGACGGAGAGGAAATCCCGAGAGGACCCCGAGTAACTCGCAAGGAAATGGCCTTTCCAATGCCACCAGAGCGGGTCCCTGAGGTCCCCGTCGTAAGTCGAGTGCACCTGCCACAACTCGAGAAAATCCAGTAGGTTCTACCCTCCAGGTGAGATGAGGCCCATTTCCACTGAGGGTCCTGAGGCTAATCACACCTGACCTCTGGAACTTCCAAAGGGTACTTCACACCTTTGCTGTAACTCAAGAAGTTCCCTGACATACCGGTCTCCACTCGAGAGGAAGCACGAGAGTCCCGACCACATCCAGAGGAGCCCCGTTTCCACCTCCTAGCTCGAGAGGAGGGATCCTTTCCCTGCGTGCTCGGGAAAGAATTCCCGTCGTTCCCGTCGCAACTCAGAGGAGGCGCTCTCCACAGGAAAAGGCGAGAGAAACTCCCAGGGTCATGGCCAGCATTCCCAGAGTCCCCCAGAACTCTCAGTCCATTCCAGGAAACCTGTTTTCTCTGAACTGTTTTGACTTTCAAACCGAGGATCGACTCACACCACGGTGGCACGTGGGACAGCCCTGTGGGAAAGACTCGTGGGAAAACCTCGAGGGAATGCCACAGATCCCTTTTTCCACGCGAAGGGAAGCGTGAAACTGCTGCTACAGCTCGGGCGGAAATCGCACGTGCATGCTCCCACTCGAGACGAGGACTGACTCCGCTCGGAAGACTCCAGAAGTACCCCAAGATCCATGTCAGCACTGAGAGGAAACCTCAGGTCTGGCACCGACTCCACACATGGTCTTAGGCCCCGATATCGACGGGAGCGGTATCCCGTGAGGCCCCGAGCAACTAGCATGGGGACTGGCCTTTCCTGAGGCCACCAGAGCGGGTCCCTGAGGTCCCCGTCGTAAGTCGAGAGCACCTGCCGAAACTCAAGAAAATCCAGGAGGTTCTCCCTTCCAGGCGAGATGAGGCCCATTTCCGCGGAGGCGTCTCGAGGCTAAGCACACCTAACTTCTGGAACTTCCAAGGGGTCCTTCACACCCTTGCTGCAACTCAAGAAGTTCCCCGACATACCCGTCTCCACTCAAGAGGAAACACGAGAGTCCCGCCCACATCCAGAGGAGCCCCCTTTCTGCCTCCTAGCTCGAGAGGAAGGATCCATTTCCTGTGTGCTCGTGAAAGAATTCCCGGCCTTCCCGTCACATCTCAAGAGGCGGCACTCTCCACAAGTAAGGCAAGCGGAACTCCAGGGTCGTGCCACCATTACCAGAGTCCTCCAGATGTCTCAGTCCATTCCAGGGAAACCTGTTTCCCTGCACTGCTTCGTTTTCAAGCCGAGGATCGACTCACACTACGGTGGCAAGTGGGACAGCCCTGTGGGAAAGCCTCATGGGAAAACCTCCTGGAAAGCCTCGAGGGAAAGCCACAGATCCCTTGATCCACGAGAAGGGTTAGCGTGACACTGCTGCTACAGCTTGGGAGGAAAGCGCACGTGCATGCCCCCCACTTGAGACTCGGACTGACTTCCCTGGGGAGACTGCAGAAGTACCCCAAGATCCATGTCAGCGCCTGGAGAGGAATCCTCAGGTTTCGGCACCGACTCCACACAAGGTCTTAGGCCCTGGCATCGACGGGAGAGGAATCCCGGGAGGCTCCGAGCAACTCGCAAGGGGACTGGCCTTTCCTGAGGCCACCAGAACGGGTCCCTGATGTCCCCGTCTTAAGTAGAGAGCACCTGCCGCAACTTGAGAAAATCCAGGAGTTTCTCCCCTCCAGGCGAGATGAGGCCCATTTCCGCTGAGGGCGTCTCGAGGCAAATCACACCTAAACTCTGGAACTTCCAAAGGGTCCCTCACACCGTTGCTGCAACTCAAGAAGTTCCCCGACATACCCGTCTGCACTCGAGAGGAAGGACGAGAGTCCCGCCCACACCCAGAGGAGCCCCGATTACGCCTCCTAGCTCGAGAGGAGGGATCCTTTCCCTGCGTGGACAGGGAAGAATTCCCGGAGTTCCCGTCTCATCTAAGGAGGAGGCACTCTCCACAGGAAAGGCGAGAGGAATTCCACGGTCGTGCCACCATTCCCTGAGTCCCCCAGATGTCTCAGTCCAGTCCAGGGAAACCTGTTTTCCCTGCAATGCCTCGACTTTCAAGCCGAGGATCGACTCACACCACGGTGGCATGTGGGACAACCCTGCTGGGAAAGCCTCGTTGGAAAGCCTCGTGGGAAAGCCTGAAGGGAAAGCCACAGATCCCTTGATCCACCGTGAAGGGAAGCGTGACACTGCCTGCTACAGCTCGGGAGGAAAGCGCACGTGCATGCCCCCCACTCGAGACGAGGACTGATTCCACTGGGGAGACTCCAGAAGTACCCCAAGATCCATGTCAGCACTGGAGAGCAATACTCAGGTTCCGGCACCGACACCACACAAGGTCTTAGGCCCCGGCATCGACGGGAGAGGAATCCCGATAGGCCCCCGAGCAACTCGAATGGGGACTGGACTTTCCTGAGGCCACCAGGGCGGGTCCCTGAGGTCCCCGTCGTAAGTCGAGTGCACCTGCCACAACTCGAGAAAATCCAGGAGGTCTCCCCTTCAGGCGAGATGAGGCCCATTTCCGCTGAGGTGTCTCGAGGCAAATCACACCTAAACTCTGGAACTTTCAAAGGGTCCCTCACACCCTTGCTGCAACTCAAGAAGTTCCCCGACATACCCGTCTCCACTCCAGAGGAAGCACGAGAGTACCGCCCACATACAGAGGAGCCCCGTTTCCGCCTCCTATCTCGAGAGGAGGGATCCTTTCCCTGCGTGGTCGGGAAAGAATTCCGGGCGTTTTCCGTCGCATCTCAAGAGGAGGCGCTCTCCACAGGAAAGGCGAGATGAACTCCAGGGTCGTGCCACCATTTCCAGAGTCCCCCAGATGTCTCATTCCATTCCAGGAAAACCTTTTTTTCCCAGCAATGCCTCGAGTTTCAAGCCGAGGATCGACTCACACCACGGTGGCACGTGGGACAGCCCTGTGGGAAAGCCTCGTGGGAAAGCCTCGAGGGAAAGCCACAGATCCCTTGATCCACCCGTAGGGAAATGCGACACTGCTGCTACAGCTCGGAAGGAAAGTGCACGTGCATGCCCCCACTTGAGACGAGGACTGACTCCCCTGGGGAGACTCCAGAAGTATCCCAAGATCCATGTCAGCACTGGAGAGGAATCCTCAGGTTCCGGCACTGACTCCACACAAGGTCTTAGGCCCCAGCATCGACAGGAGAGGAAATCCGAGTAGCCCCGAGAGGCCCCCGAACAACTCGCATGGGGACTGGCCTTTCCTGAGGCCACCAGAGCGGGTCCCTGAGGTCCCAGTCGTAAGTGGAGAGCACCTGCCGCAACTCGAGAACATCCAGGAGGTTCTCCCCTCCAGGCGAGATGAGGCCATTTCCGCTGAGGCGTCTCCAGGCTAATCACACCTAACCTCTCGAACTTCCAAAGGGTCCTTCACACCCTTGCTGCAACTCAAGAAGTTCCCCGACATACCCGTCTCCACTCGAGTGGAAGCACGAGAGTCCCGCCCACATCCAGAGGAGCCCCGTCTCCGCCTCCTAGCTTGAGAGGAGGGATCCTTTCCCTGGTGCTCGGAAAGAATTCCCGACGTTCAGGTCGCATCTCAAGGGAGGCGCTCTCCACAGGAAAGGCGAGAGGAACTCCAGGGTAGTCCACCGTTCCCTGAGTACCCCAGATGTCTCAGTCCATTCCAGGGAAACCTGTATTCCCTGAACTGCCTTGACTTTCAAGCCGAGGATCGACTCACACCACAGTGGCACGTGGGACAGCCCTGTGGGAAAGCCTCGTGGGAAAGCCTCGAGGGAAAGCCACAGATCCCTTTATCCACGGGTAGGGAAATGCGACACTGCTGCTACAGCTCGGAAGGAAAGTGCACGTGCATGCCCCACTTGAGACGAGGACTGACTCCCCTGGGGAGACTCCAGAAGTATCCAAGATCCATGTCAGCACTGGAGAGGAATCCTCAGGTTTCTGGCACTGACTCCACACAAGGTCTTAGGCCCCAGCATCGACAGGAGAGGAAATCCGAGTAGCCCCCGAGAGGCCCCGAGCAACTCGCATGGGGACTGGCCTTTCCTGAGGCCACCAGAGCGGGTCCCTGAGGTCCCAGTCGTAAGTGGAGAGCACCTGCCGCAACTCGAGAACATCCAGGAGGTTCTCCCTTCCAGGCGAGATTAGGCCCATTTCCGCTGAGGTATTTCGAGGCTAATCACACCTTACATCTGCAACTTCCAAAGGGTCCTTCACACCCTTGCTGCAACTCAAGACGTTCCCCGACATACCCGTCTCCACTCGACCTGAAGCACGAGAATCCCGCCCCCAAGCAGAGGACCCCGTTTCCGCCTCCTAGCTCGAGAGAGGGATCCTTTCCCTGC
>NW_017201121.1:0-6790 GCF_001704415.2 Capra hircus | reverse complement strand
GTGCCGGAATGTGAGGATTCCTCTCCAGTGCTGACATGGATCTTGGGGTACTTCTGGAGTCTCCCCAGGCGAGTCAGTCCTCGTCTCGAGTGGGCATGCACGTGTGCTTTCCTCACGAGCTGAAGCAGCAGTGTCACGCTTCTCTTCGCATGGATCAAAGGATCTGTGGCTTTCCCTCGAGGATTTCCCAAAGGGCTGTCCCATGTGCCACCGTGGTGTGAGTGGATCCTCGTCCTGAAAGTCGAGGCAGTGTAGGGAAACAGGTTTCCCTGGAATGGACTGAGACATCTGGGGGACTCTGGGAATGGTGGCACGACCCTGGAGTTCCTCTCTCCTTTCCTGTGGAGAGCGCCTCCTCTTGAGATGCGATGGGAACGCCGGGAATGCTTTCCCGAACATGCAGGGAAAGGATCCCTCCTCTCGAGCTAGGAGGCGGAAACGGGGCTCCTCTGAATGTGGGCGGGACTCTGGTGCTTCCTCTCGAGTGCAGACGGGTATGTTGGGGATCTTCTTGAGTTGCAGCAAGGGTGTGAAGGTCCCTATGGAAGTTCCAGAGGTTAGGTGTGATTAGCCTTGAGACACCTCAGCGGAAATGTTCCTCCTCTCGCCTGGAAGGGAGAACCTCCTGGATTTTCTCAAGTTGCTGCAGGTGCTCTCGACCTACGACGGGGACCTCAGGGACCCGCTCTGGTGGCCTCAGGAAAGGCCAGTCCCCATGGGAGGTGCTCGGGGAAACTCACGGGATTCCCTCCCGTCGATGCTGGGGCCTAGGACCTTTGTGGAGTCGGTGCCGTAAAGTGAGGGTTCCTCTCCAGTGCTGACATGGATCTTGGGGTTCTTCTGGAGTCTCCCCAGGGGAGTCAGTCCTCGTATCGAGTGGGGGCATGCACGTGTGCTTTCCTCTCGAGCTGAATCAGCAGTGTCACGCTTCCCTTCGCGTGGATCAAAGCATCCGTGGCTTTCCCTCGAGGCTTTCCTATGAGGCTTTCCCACGAGGCTTTCCGAAGAGACTTTCCCACGAGGCTTTCCCACAGGGCTGTCCCACGTGCCACCGCCGTGTGAGTCGATCCTCGCTTGAAAGTCGAGGCAGTGCAGGAAAAACAGGTTTCCCTGGAATGGACTGAGACATCTGGGGGACTCTGGAAATGGTGGCACGTCCCGGGAGTTCCTCTTGCCTTTCCTGTGGAGAGTGCCTCCTCTTGAGATGCGACGGGAATGCGGGAATTCTTTCCCGACCACGCAGGGAAAGATCCCTCCTCTCGAGCTATGAGACGGAAACGGGCTCCTCTGGATGTGGGCGGGACTCTCGTGCTTCCTCTCGAGTGGATACGGGTATGTCGGGGAACTTCTTCAGTTGCAGCAAGGGTGTGAAGAACCCTTTGGAAATTCAAGAGGTTAGGTGTGATTAGCCTCGAGTCGCCTCAGCAGAAATGGGCCTAATCTCGCCTGGAAGGGAGAACCTCCTGGATTTTCTCGAGTTGCGGCAGGTGCTCTCGACAAACGACGGGGACCTCAGGGACCCGCTCTGATGGCCTAAGGAAAGGCCAGTCCCCATGGTAGTTACTCGGGCCCTCTCGGGATTCCTCTCCCGTCGATGCCGGGGCCTAAGACCTTATTTGGAGTCGGTGCCGGAACGTGAGGATTCCTCTGCAGTGCTGACGTGGATCTTGGGGTACTTCTGTACTCTCCCCAGGGGAGTCAGTCCTCCTCTCGAGAGGGCCCATGCACGTGAGCTTTCCTCCGAGCTGTAGCAGCAGTGTCACATTTCCCTTCGCTTTGATCAAAGCAACTGTGGCTTTCCCTTGAGGCTTTCCCATGAGGCTTCCCACAGGGCTGTTCCACGTGCCACCGTGGTGTGAGTGGATCCTCGGCTTGAAAGTCGAGGCATTGCAGGGAAAACAGGGCTCCCTGGAATGGACTGAGACATCTGGGGGACTCTGGGAATGGTGGCACGACCCTGGTGTTCCTCTCGCCTTTCCTGTGGAGATCGCGTCCTCTTAAGATGCGCCGGGAAAACTGGGAACTCTTTCCCGATCACTGAGGGAAAGGATTCCTCCTCTCGAGCTAGGAGGCGGAAACGGGGCTCCTCTGAATGTGGGCGGGACTCTCGTGCTTCCTCTCCAGTGGAGACGGGTGTGTTGGGGATCTTATTGAGTTGCAGCAAGGGTGTGAAGGACCCTTTGGAAGTTCCAGAGGTTAGGTGTGATTAGCCTTGAGACACCTCAGCGGAAATGGTCCTCATCTCGCCTGGAAGGGAGAACCTCCTGGGTTTTCTCGAGTTGCGGCAGGTGCTCTCGACTTACGACGGGGACATCAGGGACCCGCTCTGGTGGCCTCAGGAAAGGCAGGTCCCCATACGAGTTGCTCGGGGCCTCTCGGGATTCCTCTCCCGTCGATGCTGGGGCCTAAGACCTTGTGTGGAGTCGGTGCTGGAACCTGAGGATTCCTCTGCAGTGCTGACATGGATCTTGGGGTACTTCTGGAGTCTCCAAAGGGGAGTCAGTCCTCGTCCCGAGTAAGGGCATGCACGTGAACTTTCCTCCCGAGATAGCAGCAGTGTCACGCCCTTCGCGTGGATCAAGGGATCTGTGGCTTTCCCTCGAGGCTTTCCCACGAGACTTTCCCACGAGGCTTTCCCACAGGGCTGTCCCACGTGCCACCGTCGTGTGAGTCGATCCTCGCTTGAAAGTCGAGGCAGTGCAGGGAAAACAGGTTTCCTGGAATGGCCTGAGACATCTGGGGGACTCTGGGATTGGTGGAACGACCCTGGAGTTCCATACGCCTTTCCTGTGTAAAGCGTCCCTTCTTGAGATGCGACGGGAACGCCGAGAATTCTTTCCTGACCACGCAGGGAAAGGATCCCTCCTCTTGAGCTATGAGGCGGAAACGGGGCTCCTCTGGATGTGGGCGGGACTCTCGTGCTTCCTCTCGCGTGGAGACGGGTATGTCGGGGAACTTCTTGAGTTGCAGCAAGAATGTGAAGGACGTTTTGGAAGTTCCAGAGTTTAGGTGTGATTAGCCTGGGGACGCCTCAGAGGAAATGGGCCTCATCTCGCCTGGAGGGGAGAACCTCCTGGATTTTATCGAGTTGCGGCAGGTGCTCTTTACTAACGACGGGTACCTCAGGGACCCGCTCTGATGGCCTCAGGAAAGGCCAGTCCCCATGCTAGTTACTCGGGGCCTCTCGGGATTCCTCTCCCGTCGATGCCGGGCCTAAGACCTTGTTTAGATTCGGTGCCTGAACGTGAGGATTCCTCTCCACTGCTGACGTGGATCTTGGGGTACTTCTGGACTCTCCCAGGGGAGTCAGTCCTCGTCTCGAGTGGGGGCATGCACGTGTGATTTCCTCCCGAGCTGAAGCAGCAGTGTCACGCTTCTCTTCGCGTGGATCAAAGCATCTGTGGCTTTCCCTCGAGGCTTTCCCATGAGGCTTTCCCACGAGGCTTTCCCACCAGGCTTTCCCACAGGGGTGTCCCACGTGCCACCAGGTGTGAGTCGATCCTTGGCTTGAAAGTCGAGGCAGTGCAGGGAAAACAGGTTTCCCTGGAATGGACTGAGACATCTGGAAGACTCTGGAATGGTGGCACGACCCTGGAGTTCCTCTCTCCTTTCCTGTGGAGAGCGCCTCCTCTTGAGATGCGACGGGAACGCCGGGAATTCTTTCCCGACCACGCAGGGAAAGATCTCTCTTCTCGAGCTATGAGGCGGAAACGGGGCTCCTCTGGATGAGGGCGGGACTCTCGTGCTTCCTCTCGAGTGGAGACGGGTATGTCGGGGAACTTCTTGAGTTGCAGCAAGGGTGTGAAGGACCCTTTGGAAGTTCCAGAGGTTAGGTGTAATTAGACTGGGGACACCTCAGAGGAAATGGGCCTCATCTCCCCTGGAGGGGAGAACCTCCTGCTTTTTCTAGAGTTGGTGCAGGTGTTCTCGCGTTACGACGGGGACCTCAGGGACCCGCTCTGGTGGCCTCAGGAAAGGCCAGTCCCCCATGCAAGTTGCTCGGGGCCTCTCGGGATTCCTCTCCCGTCGATGCCGGGGCCTAAGACCTTGTGTGGAGTCGGTGCCGGAACCTGAGGATTCCTCTCGAGTGCTGACATGGATCTTGGGGTACTTCTGGAGTATCCACAGGGGAGTCAGTCCTCGTCCCGAGTAAGGGCATGCACGTGCACTTTCCTCCGAGCTGTAGCACCAGTCTCACGCTCCCCATCACGTGGATCAAGGGATCTGTGGCTTTCCCTCGAGGCTTTCCCACAGGGCTGTCCCACGTGCCACCGTCGTGTGAGTCGATCCTCGGCTTGAAAGTCGAGGCCGTGCAGGGAAAACAGGTTTCCCTGGAATGGACTGAGACATCTGGGGGACTCTGGGAATAGTGGCACGACCGGGAGTTCCTCTTGCCTTTCCTGTGCAGAGTGCCTCGTCTTGAGATGCGACGGGAACGCCGGGAATTCTTTCCGTACGACGCAGGGAAAGGATCCCTCCTCTCGAGCTAGGAGGCGCAAACGGGGCTCCTCTGGATGTGGGCGGGACTCTCGTGCTTCCTCTCGAGTGGAGACGGGTATGTCGGGGAACTTCTTGAGTTGCAGCAAGGCTGTGAAGGACCCTTTGGAAGTTCCAGAGGTTAGGTATGATTAGCCTCGAGACGCCTCAGCGGAAATGCGCTTCATCTCGCCTGGAGGGGAGAACGTCCTGGATTTTCTCGAGTTGCGGCAGGTGCTCTCGACTTAAGATGGCGACCACAAAGATCCGCTCTGGTGGCCTCAGGAAAGGCCAGTCCCCATGCGAGTTGCTCCGGGGCCTTTCAGGATTCCTCTCCGTCAATAACGGGGCCTAAGACCTTGTGTGGATCGGTGCCGGAACCTGAGGATTCCTCTCCAGTGCTGACATGGTCTTGGGGTACTTCTGGAGTCTCCCCAGGGGAGTCAGTCCTCGTCTCGAGTGGGGCATGCACGTGCGCTTTCCTCCCGAGCTGTAGCAGCAGTGTCACGCTTCCCTTCTCGTGGATCAAGGTATCTGCGGCTTTCCCTAGAGGCTTTCCACGAGTCTTTCCACGAGGCTTTCCCACTAGACTTTCCCAAAGGGCTGTCCCACGTGCCACCGTGGTGTGAGTCGATCCTAGGCATGAAAGTCGAAGCAGTGCAGGGAAACAGTTTTCCATGGAATGGACTGAGACATATGGGGGACTCTGGGAATGAATGCACGAATCTGGAGTTCCTCTCTCCTTTCCTGTGGAGAGCACCTCCGCTTGAGATGAGACGGGAACTCCGGGAATACTTGACGACCACTCAGGGAAAGGATCCCTCCTCTCGAGCTAGGAGGCAGTAACGGGGCTCTTCTGGATGTGGACGGGACTCTCGGGCTTCCTCTCGAGTGGAGACGGGTATGTGGGGGAGCTTCTTGAGTTGCTGCAAGTTTGTGAAGGACCCTTTGGAAGTTCCAGAGGTTAGGTGTGATTAGCCTCGAGACGCCTCAGCGGTAATGGCCTCATCTCGCCTGGAGGGGAGAACCTCCTGGATTTTCTCGAGTTGCGGCAGGTGCCCTTGACTTATGACGGGGACCTCAGGGACCCGCTCTGGTGGCCTCAGGAAAGGCCAGTCCCATTCGAGTTGCTCGGGGCGTCTCGGGATTCCTCTCCCGTCTATGCGGGGCCTAAGACCTTGTGTGGAGTCGGTGCCAGATCCTGAGGATTCCTCTCCAGTGCTGACATGGATCTTGGGGTACTTCTGAGGTATCCCCGGGGGAGTCAGTCCTCGTCTCGAGGGGAGGCATGCACGTGCGCTTTCCTCCCGAGCTGTAGCAGCAATGTCACGCTTCCCTTCACGTGGATCAAGGGATCTGTGGCTTTCCCTCGAGGCTTTGACTCGAGGCTTACCAAGAGGCTTTCCCACTGGGCTGTCCCACGTGCCACCGTGGTGTGAGTCGATCCTCGGCTATAAAGTCGAGGCAGTGCCGGGAAACAGGTTTCCCTGGAATGGACTGAGACATCTGGGGACTCTGCGAATGGTGGCACGACACTGGAGTTCCTCTCGCCTTTCCTGTGGAGAGCGCCTCCTCTTGAATTGCGACGGGAACGCGGGAATCCTTTCCACACAACGCACGGAAAGGATCCCACCTCTAGAGCTAAGAGGCAGAAATGGGGCTCCTCTGGATGTGGGCGGTACTCTCGAGCTTCCCTCTCGAGTGGAGACGGGTATGTCGGGGAACTTCTTGAGTTGCAGCAAGGGTGTGGAGGACCCGTTGGTAGTTCCAGAGGTTAGGTGTGATTAGCCTCGAGACGCCTCAGCGGAAATGGGCCTCATCTCGCCTGGAGGGGAGAACCTCCTGGATTTTCTCGAGTTGCGGCAGGTGCTCTCGACTTACGACGGGGACCTCGGGGACCCGCTCTGGTGGCCTCAGAATGGCCAGTCCCCATGCGAGTTGCTCGGGGCCTCTCGGGATTCCTCTCTCGTCGATCCGGTGCCTAAGACCTTGTGTATAGTCAGTGCCGGAACCTGAGGATTCCTCTCCAGTGCTGACATGGATCTTGGGTACTTCTGGAGTCTCCCCAGGGGAGTCAGTCCTCGTCTCGAGTGGGGGCATGCACGTGCGCTTTCCTCCCAAGCTGTTGCAGCAGTGTCACGCTTCTTTCGCATGGATCAAGGGATCTGTGGCTTTCCCTCGAGGATTTCCCAAAGGCTGTCCCCCGTGCCACCGTGGTGTGAGTGGATCCTCGTCCTGAAATTCGAGGCAGTGTAGGGAAACAGGTTTCCCTGGAATGGACTGAGACATCTGGGGGACTCTGGGAATGGTGGCA
>NW_017201120.1:0-6790 GCF_001704415.2 Capra hircus | reverse complement strand
GTCGATTCGTCGCTTGAAAGTCGAGGCAGTGCAGGGAAAACAGGTTTCCCTGGAATGGACTGAGAAAATCTGGGGACTCTGGGAATGGTGGCACGACCCTGGAGTCCCTCTCGCCTTTCCTGTGGAGAGCGCCTCCTCTTGAGATGCGACGGGAACGCCGGGAAATCTTTCCCGACCACGCAGGGAAAGGACCCCTCATTTCGAGCTAGAAGCGGAAACGGGCTCCTCTGGATGTGGGCGGGACTCTCATGCTTCCTCTCGAGTGGAGACGGTATGTCGGGAACTTCTTGAGTTGCAGCAAGGGTGTGAAGGACCCTTTGGAAGTTTCAGAGGTTAGGTGTGATTAGCCTCGAGACGCCTCAGCGGAAATGGGCCTCATCTCGCCTGGAGGGGAGAACCTCCTGGATTTTTTCGAGTTGCGGCAGGTGCTCTCGACTTACGATGGGGACCTCAGGGACCCGCTCTGGTTTCCTCTGGAAAGGCCAGTCCCCATGCGAGTTGTTTGGGGGCATCTCGGAATTCCTCTCCCGTCGATGCTGGCGCCTTATACCTTGTGTGGAGTCGGTGCCGGAACCTGAGAATAACTCTCCAGTGCTTACATGGTTCTTGGGTACTTCTGGAGTCTCCCAGGTGAGTCAGTCCTCATCTCTATTGGGGGCATGTATGTGCACTTTCCTCCAGAGCTGTAGCAGCAGTGTCACGCTTCCCTTCGCGAGGATCCAGGGATCTGTGGCTTTATCTGGAGGCTTTTCCACGATGCTTTTTCATGAGGAATTCCCACAGGGCTGTCCCACGTGCCACCGTGGTGTGAGTCGTTCCTCGGATTGAAAGTCGAGGCAGTGCAGGGAAAACAGGTTTCCCTGGAATGGACTGAGAAATCTGGGGACTCTGGGAATGGTGGCACCACCCTGGAGTTCCTCTCGCCTTTCCTGTGGAGAGCACCTCCCCTTGAGATGTGACGAAAACGCCGGGAATTCTTTCCCGATCACGCAGGGAAAGGATCCCTCCTCTCGAGCTAGGAGGCGGAAACGGGGCTCCTCTGGGTGTGGGCGGGACTCTCGTGCTTCCTCTCGAGTGGAGACGGGTATGTCGGGGATCTTTTTGAATTGCAGCAAGGGTGTGAAGGACCCTTTGGTAGTTCCAGAGGTTAGGTGTGATAAGACTCTAGACACCTCAGCGGAAATGGGCCTCATCTCGCCTGGAGGGGAGAACCTCCTGGATTTTCTCGAGTTTCGGCATGTGCTCTCGACTTAAGACGGGTACCTCAGGGACCCGCTCTGGTGGCCTCAGGAAAGGCCAGTCCCCATGGAGTTGCTCGGGGCCTCTCGGTATTCCTCTCCCGTCGATGCCGTGGCCTAAGACCTTTTGTGAATTCGGTGCCAGAACCTGAGGATTCCTCTCCAGTGCTGACATGGATCTTGGGGTACTTCTGGAATCTCCCCAGGGGAGTCAGTCCTCGTCTCGAGTGGGGGCATGCACGTGCGCTTTCCTCCCGAGCTGTAGCAGCAGTGTCACGCTTCCCATCGCGTGGATCAAGGGATCTGTGGCTTTCCCTCGACGCTTTCCCACGAGGCTTTCCCACAGGGCTGTCCCATGTGCCACCGTGGTGTGAATGCATCTTCGGCTTGAAAGTCGAGGCAGCGCAGGGAAAACAGTTTTCCCTGGAATGGACTGAGACATCTGGGGGACTCTGGGAATGGTGGCACGACCCTGGAGTTCCTCTCGCCTTTCCTGTGGTGAGCGGCTCCTCTTGAGATGCAACGGGAACGCCGGAAATTCTTTCCGACCACGCAGGGAAAGGATCCTCCTCTCGAGCTAGGAGGCGGAAACGGGGCTCCTCTGGATGTGGGCGGGACAATCGTGCTTTCTCTCGAGTGGAGACGGGTATGTCCCGGAACTTCTTGAGTTGCAGCAAGGGTGTGAAGGACCCTTTGGAAGTTCCAGAAGTTAGGTGTGATTAGCCTCGAGACGCCTCACCGGAAATGGGCCTCATCTAGAATGGAGGGGAGAACCTCCTGGTTTTTCTCGAGTGGCGGCAGGTGCTCTGGACTTACGACGGGGACCTCAGGGACCCGCTCTGGTGGCCTCAGAAAAGGCCAGTCCACATGCGAGTTGCTCGGGGCCTCTCGGATTCCTCTCCTGTCGATGCCGTGGACTAAGACCTTGTGTGGATTTGGTGCCGGAACCTGAGGATTCCTCTCCCGTATGACATGGGTCTTGGGGGACTTCTGGAGTCTCCCCAGGGGAGTCAGTCCTCGTCTCGAGTGGGGGCATGCACGTGGGCTTTCCTCCCGAGCTGTAGCCGCAGTGTCACGCTTCCTTTGCGAGGATCAAGGGATCTGTGTCTTTCCCTCGAGGCTTTCCCACGAGGCTTTACCTCGAGGCTTTCCAACAGGGCTGTCCCTCGTGCCACCGTGGTGTAGGTCGATCGTCGGCTTGAAAGTCAAGGCAGTGCAGGGAAAACAGGTTTCCCTGGAATGGACTGAGAAATCTGGGGGACTCTGGGAATCGTGGCACGACCCTGGAGTCCCTCTCGCCTTTCCTGTGGAGAGCGCCTCCTCTTGAGATGCGACGGGAACGCCGGGAATTCTTTCCCGACCACGCAGGGAAAGGACCACTCCTTTCGAGCTAGAAGCGGAAACGGGCTCCTCTGGCTGTGGGCGGGACTCTCGTGCATCCTCTCGAGTGGAGACGGGTATGTCGGGGAACTTCTTGAGTTGCAGCAAGGGTGTGAAGGACACTTTCGAAGTTCCAGAGGTTAGATGTTTTTAGCCTCGAGCCCCTCAGCGGAAATGGGCCTCATCTCGCCTGGAGGGGAGAACCTCCTGGATTTTCTCGAGTTGCGTCAGGTGGTCTCGACTTACGACGGGGACCTCAGGGACCCGCTCTGGTGGCCTCAGGAAAGGCCAGTCCCCATGCGAGTTGCTCGGGGCCTCTCGGATTCCTCTCCCGTCGATGCCGGGGCCTAAGACCTTGTGTGGAGTCGGTGCCGGAACCTGAGGATTCCTCTCCAGTGCTGACATGGATCTTGGGGTACTTCTGCAGTCTCCCCAGGGGAGTCAGTCCTCCTCTCGAGTGGGGCATGCACCTGTGCTTTCCTCCCGAGCTGTAGCAGCAGTGTCACGCTTCCCTTCGCGTGGATCAAGGGATCTGTGTCTTTCCCTCGAGGCTTTCCCATGAGGATTTCCCACGAGGCTTTCCCACAGGGCTGTCCCACGTGCCACCGTGGGTAGGTCGATCGTGAGCTTGAAAGTCGAGGCAGTGCAGGAAAACAGGTTTCCCTGGAATGGACTGAGACTTCTGGGGGACTCTGGGAATGGTGGCACGACCCTGGAGTTCCTTTCGCCTTTCCTGTGGAGAGCGCCTCTTCTTGAGATGCGAAGGGAACTCCGGAATTCTTTCCCGACCACGCAGGGAAAGGATCCCTCCTCTCGAGCTAGGAGGCGGAAACGGGGCTCCTCTGGATGTGGGCGGGACTCTCGTGCTTCCTCTCGAGTGGAGACGGGTATGTCGGGGAACTTCTTGAGTTGCAAGGGTGTGAAGGACCCTTTCGAAGTTCCATAGGTTAGGTGTGATTAGCCTCGAGATGCCTCAGCGGAAATGGGCCTCATCTCGCCTGGAGGGGAGAACCTCCTGGATTTTCTCGAGTTGCGGCAGGTTCTCTCGACTTTCGACAGGAATCTCAGGCACCCGCTTGGTGGCCTCAGGAAAGGCCAGTCCCCATGCGAGTTGCTCGGGGCCTCTCGGGATTCCTCTCCCGTCAATGCCGGGGCCTAAGATCTTGTGTGGAGTGGGTGCCGGAACCTGAGGATTCCTCTCCAGTGCCGACATGGATCTTGGGGTACTTCTGGAGTCTCCCCAGGGTAGTCAGTCCTCGTCTCGAGTGGGGCATGCACGTGCGATTTCTTCCCGAGCTGAAGCAGCAGTGTCGCGATTCCCTTCGCGAGGATCAAGGGATCAGGGCCTTTCCCTCGTGGCTTTCCCACGAGGCTTTCCCACAGGGCTGTCCCACGTGCCACCGTGGTGTGAGTCGATCCTCGGCTTGAAAGTCGCGGCAGTGCAGGGAAAACAGTTTTCCCTGGAATGGACTGAGACATCTGGTGGACTCTGGGAATGTGGCACGACCCTGGAGTTCCTCTCGCCTTTCCTGTGGAGAGCGCCTCCTCTTGAGGTGCGACGGGAACGCCCGGATTTCTTTCCCGACCACGCAGCGAAATGATCCCTCCTCTCGAGCTAGGAGGCGGAAACAGGGCTCCTCTGGATGTGGGGCGGGACTCTCGTGCTTCCTCTCGAGTGGAGACGGGTGTGTCGGGTAACTTCTTGAGTTGCAGCAAGGGTGTGAAGGATCCTTTGGAAGTTCCAGAGTTTAGGTGTGATTAGCCTCGAGGCGCCTCAGCGGAAATGGGCCTCATCTGCCTGGAGGGGAAACCTCCTGGATTTTCTCGAGTTGCGGCAGGTGCTCTCGACTTACGATGGGGACCTCAGGGACCCGCTCTGATTTCCTCAGGAAAGGCCAGTCCCCATGCGAGTTGTTTGGGGCATCTCGGAATTCCTCTCCCGTCAATGCCGGCGCCTTATACCTTGTGTGGAGTCGGGGCTGGAACCTGAGAATAACTCTCCAGTGCTTACATGGTTCTTGGGTACTTCTGGAGTCTCCCAGGTGAGTCAGTCCTCATCTCTAGTGGGGGCATTCATGTGCACTTTCCTCCAGAGCTGTAGCAGCAGTGTCACGCTTCCCTTCGCCAGGATCCAGGGATCTCTGGCTTTATCTGGAGGCTTTCCCACGATGCTTTTTCATGAGGATTTCCCACAGGCTGTCCCACGTGCCACCGTGGTGTGAGTCGTTCTTCGGATTGAAAGTCGAGGCAGTGCAGGGAAAACAGGTTTCCCTGGAATGGACTGAGACATCTGGGGGCTCTGGGAATGGTGGCACCACCCTGGAGTTCCTCTCGCCTTTCCTGTGGAGAGTGCCTCCTCTTGAGATGCGACGGGAACGCCGGGAATTCTTTCCCGACCACGCAGGAAAGGATCCCTCCTATCGAGCTAGGAAGCGGAAAAGGGGCTCCTAAGGATGAGGGCGGCACTCTCGTGCTTCCTCTCGAGTGGAGACGGGTATGTCGGGGAACTTCTTGAGTTGCAGCAAAGGTGTGAAGGACCCTTTGAAAGTTCCAGAGTTAGGTGTGATAAGCCTCGAGACTCCTCAGCGGAAATGGGCCTCATCTCGCCTGGAAGGGAGAACCTCCTGGATTTTCTCGAGTTGCCCCAGGTGCTCTCGGCTTCCGACGGGACCTCAGGGACACGCTCTAGTGCCCTCAGGAAAGGCCCGTCCCCATGCGAGTTGCTCGTGGCCTCTAGCGATTCCTCTGCCGTCTATGCCGGGGGCCTGAGACATTGTGTGGAGTCGGTTCTGGAACCTGAGGATTCCTCTCCAGTTCTGACATGGATCTTGGGTACTTCTGGAGTCTCCCAGGGGAGTCAGTCCTCGTCGCGAGTGTGGCGTGCACGTGCGCTTTCCTCCCGAGCTTTAGCAGCAGTGTCACGCTTCCCTTTGCGTGGATCCAGGGATCTGTGGCTTTCTCAGTAGGCTTTCCCACGAGGCTTTCCCACTAGGCTTTTCATAGGGCTCTCCCACGTGCCACTGAGTTCTGAGTCGATCCTCGGCTTGAAAGTCGAGGCATTGCGGGGAAAACAGGTTTCCCTGGAATCGACTGAGACATCTGGGGGCTCTGTGAATGGTGGCACGACCTGAGTTCCTCTCTCCTTTCCTGTGGAGAGCGCCTCTTCTTGAGATGGGACGGGAACGCCGGAAATTCTTTCCGGACCACGAAGGGAAAGGATCCCTCCTCTCGAGCTATGAGGCTGAAACGGGGCTCTCTGGTTGTGGGCGGGACTCTCGTGCTTCCTTTCGAGTGGAAACGGGTATGTCGGGGAACTTCTTGAGTTGCAGCAATGGTGTGAAGGGCCCTTTGGAAGTTCCAGAGGTTAGGTGTGATTAGCCCTCGAGATGCCTCAGCGCAAATGGGTCTCATCTCGCCTGGAGGGGAAACCTCCTGGATTTTCTCGAGTTGCGCCAGGTGCTCTCGACTTACGACGGGACCTCAGGACCCGCTTTGGTGGCCTCAGGAAAGGCCAGTCCCCATGCGAGTTGCTCGGAGCCTCTCGTGATGTCTCTCCCTCTCCAATGCTGTCTTGGATCTTGACTGGCCTTTCCTGAGGCCACCAAGCGGGTCCCTGCTGTCCCCATTGTAAGTCGAGAGCACCTGCCGCAACTGGAGAAAATCAAGGATGTTCCCCTCCAGGCAAAATGAAGCCTATTTCCGCTGACACATCTCAAGGCTAAGCACACTTAAACTCTGGAACTTCCAAAGGGTCCTTCACACCCTTGCTGCAAATCAAGAAGTTCCCCGACATACCCGTCTGCACTTAAGAGGAAGCACGATAGTTCCGCCACATCCAAAGGAGCCCCCGTTTCCGCCTCATAGCTCGAGAGGAGGGATCCTTTCCCTTCGAGGTCGGGAAAAGAATTCCGGCGTTCTCGTCGCATCTCAAGAGGAGGCGCTCTCCACAGGAAAGGCGAGAGGAACTCCAGGGACATGCCACCATTCTCCGAGTCCCCCAGATGTCTCAGTCCATTCCAGGGAAACCTGTTTCCCCCGCACTGACTTGACTTTCAAGCCGAGGATCGACTCACACCACTGTGGCACGTGGGACAGCCCTCGTGGCAAAGCCTCGTGGGAAAAAGCCTCGAGGGAAAGCCACAGATACCTTGATCCACGAGATGGGAAAGCGC
>NW_017201119.1:0-6790 GCF_001704415.2 Capra hircus | reverse complement strand
TCATCTCGCCTGGATGGGGAACTCCTGGATTTTCTCGAGTGTCGGCAGGTGCTCTCGACTAGGACGGGGACCACAGGGACCCGCTCTGCTGGCCTCAGGAAAGGCCAGTCCCCATGCGAGTTGCTCCGGGCCTCTAGGGATTCCTCTCCCGTCGATGCCGGGGCCTAAGACCTTGTGTGGAGTAGGTGCCGGAACTAGAGGATTCCTCTCCAGTGTTGACATGGATCTTGGGGTACTTCTGGAGTCTCCCAAGGGGAGTCAGTCCTTGTCTCGAATGGGGGCATGCACGTGGCTTTCCTCCCGAGCTGTAGCAGCACTGTCACGCTTCCCTTCGTGTGGATCAAGGGATCTGGCTTTCCCTCGAGGCTTTCCCACGAGGCCTTCCCACAGGGCTGTCCCACGTTCCACCGTGGTGTGAGTCGATCCTCGCTTGAAAGTCGAGGCAGTGAAGGGAAAACAGGTTTTCCCTGGAATGGACTGAGACATCTGGGGGACTCTGGGAATGCTGGCACGACCCTGGAGTTCCTCTCGCCTTTCCTGTGGAGAGCGCCTCCTCTTGAGATGCAACGGGAATGCCGGGATTCGTTCCCGACCACGCAGGGGAAGTATCACTCCATTCGATCTAGGAGGCCGAAACGGGGCTCCTTTGGATGTGGGCGGAACTCTCGTGCTTCCACTCAATTGGAGACGGGTATGTCGGGGAACTTCTTGAGTTGCAGAAAGGGTGTGAAGGACCCTTTGGAAGTTCCAGAGGTTAGGTGTGATTTGCCTCGAAACGCCTCAGCGGAAACGGGCCTCATCTCGCCTGGAGGGTAGAACCTCCTGGATTTTCTCGGAGTGTCGGCAGGTGCTCTCCACTTACGACGGGGACCACACGGACCCGCTCTGCTGGCCTCAGGAAAGGCCACTCCCCATGCGAGTTGCTCTGGGGCCCTCTAGGGATTCCTCTCCCGTCGATGCCGGGGGCCTAAGACCTTGTGTGAGTCGGTGCCGGAACCTGAGGATTCCTCTCCAGTGCTGACATGGATCTTGGGGTACTTCTGGAGTCTCCCAAGAGGAGTCAGTCCTCGTCTCGAGTGGGGGCATGCATAAGCGCATTTCTCCCCAGCTGTAGCAGCAATGTCACACTTCTATTCGCGTGGATCAAGGGATCTGTGGCTTTCCCTCGAGGCTTTCCCACAAGGCTTTCCCACGAGGATTTCCCACATGGCTGTCCCACGTGCCACCGTGGTGTGAGTCGATCCTGGGCTTGAAAGTCGAGGAATTGCAGGGAGAACAGGTTTCCCTGGAATGGACTGAGACATGTGGGGGACTCTGGGAATGGTGGCACGACCCTGGAGTTCCTCTCGCCTTTTCCTGTGGAGAGCGCCTCTTCTTGACATGCTATGGGAACGCCGGGAATTCTTTCCCGACCACGCAGGGAAAGGATCCCTCCTCTCGAGCTTGAGGCAGACACTGGGCTCCTCTGGATGTGGGCGGGACTGTCGTGCTTCCTCTCGAATGGAGACGGGTATGTCGGGGAACTACTTGAGTTGCAGTAAGGGTGTGAAGGACCCTTTGGAAGTTTCAGAGGTTAGGTGTGATTAGCCTCGAGACACCTCAGCGGAAATGGGCCTCATCTCGCCTGGATGGGGGAACCTCCTGGATTTTCTCGAGTGTCGGCAGGTGCCCTCGACCTAGGACGGGGACCACAGCGACCCGCTCTGCTGGCCTCAGGAAAGGCCAGTCCCCATGCGAGTTGCTCGGGGCCTCTAGGGATTCCTCTCCCGTCGATGCCGGGGCCTAAGACCTTGTGTGGAGTAGGTGCCGGAACCAGAGGATTCCTCTCCAGTGCTGACATGGATCTTGGGGTACTTCTGGAGTCTCCCCAGGGGAGTCAGTCCTCGTCTCGAATGGGGGCATGCACGTGCGCTTTCCTCCCGAGCTGTAGCAGCAGTGTCGCGCTTCCCTTCGCGTGCATCAAGGGATCTGTGGCTTTCCCTCGAGGCTTTCCCACGAGGCCTTCCCACAGGGCTGTCCCACGTTCCACCGTGGTGTGAGTCGATCCTCGGCTTGAATGTCGAGGCAGTGCAGGGAAAAGAGGTTTCCCTGGAATGGACTGAGACATCTGGGGGACTCTGGGAATGTGGCACGACCCTGGAGTTCCTCTCGCCTTTCCTGGGGAGAGCGCCTTCACTTGAGATGCGACGGGAACGCCGGGAATTCTTTCCCGACCACGCAGGGAAAGGATCCCTCCTCTCGAGCTAGGAGGCGGAAACGGGGGCTCCTCTGGATGTGGGCGGGACTCTCGTGCTTCCTCTCGAGTGGAGTCGGGTATGTCGGGGAACTACTTGACTTGCAGCAAGGGTGTGAAGGACCCTTTGGAAGTTCCAGAGTTTTAGGTGTGATTAGACTCGAGACGCCTCAGCGGAAATGGGCCTCATCTCGCCTGGACGGGAGAACCTCCTGGATTTCTCGAGTCGCGGCAGGTGCTCTCGACTTACGACGGCGACCTCAGGGACCCGCTCTGGTGGCCTCAGGAAAGGCAAGTCCCCTTGCGAGATTGCTCGGGGCTTCTCGGGGGCCTCTTGGGTTTCCTCTCCCGTCGATGCTGGGGCCCAAAACCTTGTGTGGATTCAGTGCCGGAACTTGAGGATTCCTCTCCAGTGCTGACATGGATCTTGGGGGTACTTCTGGAGTCTCCCCAGGGGAGTCAGTCCTCGTCTCGAGTGGGGGCATGCACGTGCGCATTCCTCCCGAGCTGTAGCAGCAGTGTCACGCTTCCCTTTGCGTGGATCAAGGGATCAGGGGCTATCCCTCGAGGCTTTCCCACGAGACTTTCTCCACGAGGCTTTCCCACAGGGCTGTCCCACATGCCACGTGGTGTTAGTCGATCCTCAGCTTGAAAGTCGAGGCAGTGCAGGGAAAACAGGTTTCCCTGGAATGGACTGAGACATCTGGGGGACTCTGGGAATGTGGCACGACCCTGGAGTTCCTCTCGCCTTTCCTGTGGAGAGCGCCTCCACTTGAGATGCGACAGGAACGCCGGGAATTCTTTCCCGAACACGCAGGGAAAGGATCCCTCCTCTCGAGCTAGGAGGCGGAAACGGGGCTCCTCTGGATGTGGGCGGGACTCTCGTGCTTCCTCTCGAGTGGAGTCGGGAATGTTGGCGGAACTTCTTGAGTTCCAGCAAGGATGTGAAGGACCCTTTGGAAGTTCCAGAGGTTAGGTGTGATTTGCCTCGAAACGCCTCAGCGGAAAGGGCCTCATCTCGCCTGGAGGGGAGAACCTCCTGGATTTTCTCGAGTTGCGGCAGGTGCTCTCGACTTACGACGGGGACCTCAGGGACCCGCTCTGGTGGCCTCAGGAAAGGCCAGTCCCCATGCGAGTTGCTCGGGGGCCTCTCGGGATTCCTCTCCGTCGATGCCGGGGCCTAAGATCTTGTGTGGAGTCGGTGCCGGAACCTAAGCATTCCTCTCCACTGCTGACATGGATCTTGGGGTACTTCTGGAGTCTCCCCAGGGGAGTCAGTCCTCATCTCGAGAAGAGGTATGCACGTGCGCTTTCCTCCCGAGCTGTAAGCAGCAGTGTCACGCTTCCCTTCGCGTTGATCAAGGGATCTGTGGCTTTCCCTCGAGGCTTTCCCACGAGGCCTTCCCACAGAGCTGTCCCACGTGCCACCGTGGTGTGAGTCGATCCTCGGCTTGAAAGTCGAGGCAGTGCAGGGAAAACAGGTTTCCCTGGAATGGACTGAGACATCTGGGGACTCTGGGAATGCTGGCACGATCCCTGGAGTTCCTCTCGCCTTTCCTGTGGAGAGCGCCTCCGCTTGAGATTCGATCGGAAGCCCGGAATTCTTTCCCGACCACGCAGGGGAAGGTTCCCTCCTCTCGATCTAGGAGGGGGAAACGGGGCTCCTCTGGATGTGGGCGGGACTCTCGGTGCTTCCTCTCGAGTGGAGACGGGATATGTCAGGGAAATTCTTGTGTTGCAGCAAGGGTGTGAAGTAACCTTTGGAAGTTCCAGAGGTTAGGTGTGATTTGCCTCGAGACGCCTCAGCGGAAATGGGCCTCATCTCGCCTGGAGGGGAGAACCTCCTGGATTTTCTCGGAGTTGTGGCAGGTGCTTTCGACTTACGCCGGGGACCTCAGGGACCCGCTCTGGTGGCCTCAGGAAAGGCCAGTCCCCATGCGAGTTGCACGGGGGCCTCTCGGGATTTCTCTCCCGACGATGCTGGGGCCTAAGATCTTGTGTGGAGTGGGTGGCAGAACCTGAGGATTCCTCTTCAGTGCTGACATGGATCTTGGGTACTTCTGGAGTCTCCCCAGGGGAGTCAGTCCTCGTCACGAGTTGGGGCATTCACGTGCGCTTTCCTCCCGAGGTGTAGCAGCAGTGTCACGCTTCCCTTCGCGTGGATCAAGGGATCTGTGGCTTTCCCTCTTGGCTTTCCCACCAGGATTTCACACAGGGCTGTCCCACGTTCCACCGTGGTGTGAGTCGATCCTCGGGTTGAAAGTCGAGGCAGTGTAGGGAAAACAGGTTTCCCTGGAATGGACGGAGACATCTGGGGGACTCTGGGAATGGTGGCACGACCCTGGAATTCCTGTTGCTTTTCCTGTGGAGAGCGCCTCCTCTTGAGATGCGACGGGAACGCCGGGAATTCTTTTACGTCCACGAAGGGAAAGGATCCCTTCCCTCGATCTAGGAGGCGGAAACGGGGCTCCTCTGGATGTGGGCGGAACTCTCCTGCTTCCTCTCGAGTGGAGACGGGTATGTCGTGGAACTTCTTGAGTTGCAGCAAGGGTGTGAAGGACCTTTTGAAGTTCCAGAGGTTAGGTGTGATTAGCCTCGAGACGCCTCAGCGGAAATGGGACTCAGCTCGCCTGGAGGGGAGAACCTCCTGGATTTTCTCGAGTTGCGGCAGGTGCTCTCGACTTCCGACGGGGACCTCAGGGACCCGCTGTGGTGGCCTCAGGAAAGGCCAGTCCCCATGCGAGTTGCTCTGGGTCCTCTCGGGATTCCTCTCCCGTCGATGCCGGGGCCTAAGATCTTGTGTGGAGTCGGTGCTGGAACCTGAGGATTCCTCTCCAGTGCTGACATGGATCTTTGGGGACTTCTGGCGTCTCCCAGTGCAGTCAGACCTCTACTCGAGTGGGGGCATGCACGTGCGCTTTCCTTCCGAGCTCTAGCAGCAGTGTCGCGCTTCCCTTCGCGTGGATCATGGGATCAGGGGCTTTCCCTCGAGGCTTTCCCACGAGGCTTTCCACGACCACGGCTTTCCCACGGGGCTGTCCCACGTGACACCGTGGTGTGAGTCCATCCTCGGCTTGAAAGTCGAGGCAGTGCAGGGAAAACAGGTTTCCCTGGAATGCACTGAGACATCTGGGCGACTCTGGGAATGGTGATACGACCCTGGAGTTCCTCTCGCCTTTCCTGTGGAGAGCGCCTCCTCTTGAGATGCGTTGGGAACGCCGGGAATTCTTTCCCGACCACGCAGGGAAAGGATCCCTCCTCTCGGGCTAGGAGGTGGAAATGGGGCTCCTCTGGATGTGGGAGGGACTCTCGTGCTTCCTCTCGAGTGGATACTTGTATGTCGGGTAACTTCTTGAGTTGCAGCAAGGGTGTGATGAACACTTTGGAAGTTCCAGATGTTAGATGCGATTAGCCTCGAGATGCCTCAGCGGAAATGGGCCTCATCTCGCCTGGAGGGGAGAACCTCCTGGATGTTCTCGAGTTGCGGCAGGTGCTCTCGAATTACGACGTGGACCACAGGGACCCGCTCTGGTGGCCTCAGGAAAGGCCAGTACCCTTGCGAATTGCTCGGGGGCCTCTCGAGATCCTCTCCCGTCGATGCCGGCTCCTAATACCTAGTGTGGAGTCGGTGCCGGAACCTGAGGATTCCTCTCCAGTGCTGACATGGTTCCTGGGTACTTCTGGAGTCTCCCCAGGGGACTCAGTCCTTGTCTCTATTGGGGACATGCCCGTGCGCTTTTCTCTCCGAGCTGTAGCAGCAGTTTCACGCTTCCCTTCGCTTGGATCAAGGGATCTGCGGCTTTCCCTCAAGGCTTTCCCCGAGGCTTTCCCACGATGCTTTCCCACAGGGCTGTCCCAAGTTCCACCGAGGTGTGAGTCGATCCTCGGCTTGAAAGTTGACGCAGTGCAGGGAAAACAGTTTTCCCTGGAATGGACTGAGACATCCAGGGGTCTCTGGGAATGGTGGCACGACCAGGAGTTCCTCTCGCCTTTCCTGTGGAGAGTGCCTCCTCTTGAGATGCAACGGGAACACCGGGAATTCTTTCCCGACCACGCAGGGAAAGGATCCCTCCTCTCGAGCTATGAGGCGGAAACGGGGCTCCTCTGGATGTGGGCGGGACTCTCGTGCTTCCTCTCGAGTGGAGTCGGGTATGTCGGGGAACTTCTTGAGTTGCAGCAAGGTGTGAAGGACCCTTTGGAAGTTCCAGAGTTTAGGTGTGATTAGCCTCGAGACGCCTCAGCGGAAATGGGCTCATCTCGCCAGGAGAGGAGAACCTCCTCCTGGATTTTCTCGAGTTGCAGCCGGTGCTCTCGACTTACGACCGGGACCGGACATCATGGGACCCGCTCTTGTGGCCTCACGAAAGGCCAGTCCCCATGCGAGTTGCTCACGGCCTATCGGGATTCCTCTCCCGGTTGGGTGCCGGGGACCTAAGATCTTGTGTGGAGTCTGTGCCAAAACGTGAGGATTCCTCTCCATTGCTGACTTGTATCTTGGAGTACTTCTGGAGTCTCCCCAGGGGAGTCAGTCCTCGTCTCGAGTGGGGGCATGCGCAC
>NW_017201118.1:0-6791 GCF_001704415.2 Capra hircus | reverse complement strand
GCAGGGAAAACAGGTTCCTCTGGATTGGACTGATGCTGGGAGCCAGTATGAGGACCCCCGTCGTCATGTCATGAGGAAGAAAGCTGACATAGGCATGGTGTGTTCAGACTTCAGGGACCCCTCTGGAAGTTCCTACGCACATACCCCAACAAAAATCTGCCGGCTTTTTTGCTCTGCTTTTCCACTCTTCTGACATTTTCTGGAAAAAAGTCAATTCAGGGCTTTAGTCTTCAGCATTTGAAAGAGTGTTTCAATCCAAAAAACCCCTCTGAATGCTTTCTAGCCTGCCTGCAGGACTCGTACAGCTGGGCATGTGATTGTTTGAGGCCTCCTTTCCCCAGGAGGCACAGGAAGCTTAAAGCATCCTAGGAATGTAGGGGCATCCGAGGAGTCAAAATCTTTATAATAGGACTGATTAAAAGTTTCATTTTTTGGGTCAATGCTTGCTGCTAAATTTTCATATCCTTTATTTTTAGATAGAGTTGGTATATTAAAAAAACAAGTAGTAGACCTGGTATTAGGAACATTAGATCTTTGAGTTAAGTACCTTCTTTGTTATAACCCACTGCACCTTTGTTTTATAGAGATGTAACTTTAATGCTTTAAGGAAATGCAGATTAAAGAAAAACACTTCAGAGGAAACAAAATTAACATTCATTAAGGAAGAGAGCCAAAAAGTGTTTAACAAGCCTCTTGGCCAGAAGATAATGTAAATCACCAGAGACCTTTTGTATACAAAATGATGTACAGAAAGAGTCTGGGGTGCAAACGCTACATAATTTTGTGTTACCCATTGAACTCCATGTTTTATCAAAAGTATAAAAGGCTTTATGAACAATAAAGGATGGGGCCAGTTTCTCGGACCAGTTTCTCGAACTAGTCTCTCGGCCTGGTTTCTTGAGACTCAGGCTCCCCCCGTGTCTTTTTCTCTCTTTCTTCTTCTCTCCCTTTCCTTCTCTCTGCTTTTTACTTTAACTTCAGGCTGAATCTCCACCAGGGCGCGGAGGCTCGCCAGGTCTACTTACTTGCCTGGCTGTTAAGACCTGCACGAAAGGGAGCTTAAGGTGAGGCACCCTTAGATATTCAAGCAGGGGCTGGTGGCCCAACGTAGATGGTGAAAATTCTTTGTCTGGAATTTTATTGGCCTTCCACGTAAACCAAGATATTCAGCCCTTTTCCTCCAGTTAATCTTCTTACTACACTATAATTTCTTAATCTAATCTTACATTAATAAATAAAAAAGACTTTCCACGACAACGCCGTCCATCCGTCGAATTCCCTGGATCCAGCGGGGCTGGACCCCGGCAGACTGAGATATCTGGGGGACTCTTGGAATGGTGGCATGACCCTGGAGTTCCTCCGCCTTTCCTGTGGAGAGCGCCTCCTCATGAGATGCGACGGGAACACCGGGAATTCTTTCCCGAACATGCAGGGAAAGGATACCTGACCTCGAGGTATGAGGCGGAAACGGGGCTCCTCTGGATGTGGGCGGGATTCTCGTGCTTCCTCTCGAGTGGAGTCAGGTATGTCGGGGAACTTCTTGAGTTGCAGCAAGGGTGTGAAGGACCCTTTGGAAGTTCCAGATGTTAGGTATGGTTAGCCTCGAGACGCCTCAGAGGAAAAGGGCCTCATCTCGCCTGGAGGGGAGAACCTCCTGGATTTTCTCGAGTTGCGGCAGGTGCTCTTGACTTACTACGGGGACCTCAGGGAACCGCTCTGGTGGCCTCAGGAAAGGCCAGTCCCCATGCGAGTTGCTCTGGGGCCTCTCGGGATTCCTCTCCCGTCGATGCCGGGGCCTAAGACCCTGTGTGGAGTCGGTGCCGGAACCTGAGGTTTCCTCTCCAGTGCTGACATGGATCTTGGGGTACTTCTGAAGTCTCCCCAGGGGAGTTAGTCGTCGTCTTGTGTGGGGGCATGAACGTGCGCTTTCCTCCCGAGCTGTAGCAGCAGTGCAACGCTTCCCTTCGCGTGGATCAAGGGATCTGTGGCTTTCCCTCGAGGCTTTCCCACGAGGCTTTCCCACAGTGCTGTCCCACGTGCCATCGTGGTGTGAGTCGATCCTCGGCTAGAAATTCGAGGCAGTGCAGGGAAATCAGGTTTCCCTGAAATGGACTAAGACATCTGGGGGACTCTGGGAATGGTGGCACGACCCTGGAGTTCCTCTCGCCTTTCCTGTGGAGAGCGCCTCCTCTTGAGATGCGACAGGAACGCCGGAATTCTTTCCCGACCACGCAGGGAAAGGATCCCTCCTCTCGAGCTAGGAGGCGGAAACGGGGCTCCTCTGGATGTGGGCGGGTCTCTGGTGCTTCCTCTCGAGTGGAGACGGGTATGTCGGGGAACTTCTTGAGTTGCAGCAAGGGTGTGAAGGGTCCTTTGGAAGTTCCAAAGGTTAGGTGTGATTAGCCTCGAGACGCCTCAGCGGAAATGGGCCTCATCTCGCCTGGAGGGGAGAACCTCCTGGATGTTCTCAGTTGCGGCAGGTGCTCTCGACTTACGACGGGGACCTCAGGGACCCGCTCTGGTGGCCTCAGGAAAGGCCAGTCCCCAAGCGAGTTGCTCGGGGCCTCTCGGGATTCTTCTCCCGTCGATGCCGGGCCTAAAACCTTGTGTGGAGACGGTGCCGGAACCTGAGGATTCCTCTCCAGTGCTGACATGGATCTTGGGGTATTTCTGGAGTCTCCCCAGGGGAGTCAGTCCTCGTCTCGAGTGGGGCATGCACGTGCGCTTTCCTCCCGAGCTGTAGCAGCAGTGTCACGCTTCCCTTCGCCTGGATCAAGGGATCTGTGCCTTTCCTTGAGGCTCTCCCACGAGGCTTTCCCAGAAGGCTTTCCCACAGGGCTGTCCCACGTGCCACCGTGGTGTGAGTCGATCCTCGGCTTGAAAGTCGCGGCAATCGAGGGAAAACAGATTTCCCTGGAATGGACTTAGACATCTGCGGGACTCTGGGAATGGTGGCAAGACCCGGGAGTTCCTCTCGCCTTCCAGTGGAGAGCGCCTCCTCTTGAGATGCGACGGGAATGCCGGGAATTCTTTCCCGACCACGCAGGGAAAGGATCCCTCCTCTCGAGCTAGGAGGCGGAAACGGGGCTCCTCTGGATGTGGGCGGGCTCTCGTGCTTACTCTGGAGTAGAGACGGGAATGTCGGGGAACTTCTTGAGTTGCAGCAAGGGTGTGAAGGACCCTTTGGAAGTTCCAGAGGTTAGGTGTGATTAGCCTCGAGACGCCTCAGCGGAAATGGGCCTCATCTCGCCTGGAGGGGACAACCTCCTGGATTGTTTCTAGTTGCGGCAGGTCTCTCGTCTTACGACGGAGACCTCAGGGACCCGCTCTGGTGGCCTCAGGAAAGGCCAGTCCCCATGCGAGTTGCTCGGGGCCTCTCGGGATTCTCTGCCGTCCATGCCGGGGCTTAAGACCTTGTGTGGAGTCGGAGCCGGAACGTGAGGATTACTCTCCAGTGCTGACATGGATCTTGGGTACCTCCGGAGTCTCCCCAGGGGAGTCAGTCCTCGTCTCAAGTAGGGGCATGCACGTGTGCTTTCCTCCCGAATTGCAGCAGCAGTGTCACGCTTCCCTTCCGAGGATCAAGGGATCAGTGGCTTTCCCTCGGGCTTTCCCATGAGGCTTTCACACGAGGCTTTCCCACAGGGCTGTCCCACGTGCCACCGTGGTGTGAGTCGATCCTCGGCTTGAAAGTTGAGGCAGTGCAGGGAAAACAGGTTTCCCTGGAATGGACTGAGATATCTGGGGCACTCTGGGAATGGTGGCACCACCCTGGAGTTCCTCTCGCCTTTCCTGTGGAGAGCGCCTCCTCTTGAGATGCGACGGGAACGCCGGGAATTCTTTCCCGACCACGCAGGGAAAGGATCCCTCCTCTCGAGCTAGGAGGCGGAAACGGGGCTCCTCTGGATGTGGGCGGGACTCTCGTGCTTCCTCTCGAGTGGAGACGGGTATGTCGGGGAACTTCTTGAGTTGCAGCAAGGGTGTGAAGGACCCTTTGGAAGTTCCAGAGGTTAGGTGTGATTAGCCTCGAGACGCTCAGCGGAAATGGGCCTCATCTCGCCTGGAGGGGAGAACCTCCTGGATTTTCTCGAGTTGCGGCAGGTGCTCTCGACTTATGATGGGACCTCAGGACCCGCTCTGGTGGCCTCAGGAAAGGCCAGTCCCCAGCGAGTTGGTCGGGCATCTCGGGATTCCTCTCCTGTCGATGCCGGGGCCTAAGACCTTGTGTGGAGTCGGTGCCGGAACCTGAGGTTTCCTCTCCAGTGCTGACATGGATCTTGGGTATTTCTGGAGTCTCCCCAGGGGAGTCAGTCCTCGTCTCGTATTGGGGCATGCACGTGCGATTTCCTCCGAGCTGTAGCAGCAGTGTCACGCTTCCCTTCGCGTGGAACAAGGGATCTGTGCTTTCCTCAAGGCTTGCCCAGAGGCTTTCCCACAGGGCTGTCCCACGTGCCACCATGGTGTGAGTCAATCCTCGGCTTGAAAGTCGAGGCAGTGCAGGGAAAACAGGTTTCCCTGGAATGGACTGAGACATCTGGGGGACTCTGGGAATGGTGGCACGACCCTGGAGTTCCTCTCGCCTTTCCTGTGGAGAGCGCCTCCTCTTGAGATGCGACGGAAACGCCGGGAATTCTTTCCCGACCACGCAGGGAAGGATCCCTCCTCTCGAGCTAGGAGGCGGAAACGGGGCTCCTCTGGATGAGGGCGGGACTCTCGTGCTTCCTCTCGAGTGGAGACGGGCATGTCGGAACTTCTTGAGTTGCAGCAAGGGTGTGAAGGACCCTTTGGAAGTTCCAGAGGTTAGGTGTGATTAGCCTCGAGACGCCTCAGCGGAAATGGGCCTCATCTCGCCTGGAGGGGGAACCTCCTGGATTTTCTCGAGTTGCGGCAGGTGCTCTCAACTTACGCCGGGGACCTCAGGGACCCGCCTTGGTGGCCTCAGGAAAGGCCAGTCCCATGCGAGTTGCTCGGGGGCCTCTCGGGATTCCTCTCCCGTCGATGCCAGGGCCTAAGACTGCCGGGAGCCAGTGTGAGGAAGCCCGCCCGTGACAAGGTCATGAGGAAGGAAGCTGACATACGCAAGGCGTGCTCAGACTTCAGGGACCCCCTCTGGAAATTTTTAAGCATGTACCCCAACAAAAATCTGCCGGTTTTTGTGCTCTGCTTTTTCACTCTTCTGACCTTTTCTGGAAAAAGTCAATTCAGCGCGTTAGTCTTCTGCATTTTAAAAGAGTGTTTCAATCCAAAAACCCTCTGATGGCTTTCTAGCCTGCCTGTAGGACTCGTACAGCTGCGCTTGTGATTGTTTGAGGCCTCCTGACCGCAGGAGGCACAGGAAGCTTAAAACATCCTAGAATGCAGGAGCTTTCGAGGAGTCAAAATCTTTAGAATAGGACTGATTAAAAGTTTCATTTTTTGGGTCAATGCTTGCTGCCAAATTTTCATATCCTTTATTTTTAGATATAGTTGGTATATAGAAAAACAAGTAGTAGACCTGGTATTAGCAACATTAGATCTTTGAGTTAAGTACCTTCTTTGTTATAACCCACTGCACCTTTGTTCTATAGAGATGTAACTTTAATGCTTTAAGGAGATGCAGATTAAAGAAAAACACTTCAGGGGAAACAAAATTAACATTCATTAAGGAAGAGAGCCAAAAAGTGTTAACAAGCTTCTTGGCCAGAAGATAATGTAAATCACCTGAGACCTTTTGTATACAAAATGATATACAGAAAGAATCTGGGTTGTGAACGCTACATAATTTTGTGTTATCCATTGATCTGTTTTATCAAAAGTATAAAAGGCCTTCTGAACAATAAAGGAGGAGGCCAGGGGCCGGGGGCCAGTTTCTCGGACCAGCTTCTCGAACTAGTCTCTCAGCCTGGTTTCTTGGGACTCTGGCTCCCCCCGTGTCTTTCTCTCTCTTTCTTCTTCTCTACCTTTCCTTCTCTCTGCTCTTTACTTTAACTTCAGGCTGAATCTCCACCTGGAGTGCGGAGGCTCGCCAGGTCTACTTACTTGCCCTGGCTGTTAAGACCCGCACGAAAGGGAGCTTAAGGCGAGGCACCCTTAGATATTCAAGCGGGCGCCGGTGGCCCAACGTAGGTGGTGCAAATTCCTTGTCTGGAATTTTATTGGCCTTCCGAGTAAACCAAGCTATTCAGCCCTCTTCCTCCACTTAATCTTCTTACACACTATAGTTTCCTAATCTAATCTTACATTAATAAATAAACAAGACTTTCCATGACAACGCCATCCACCCTTCGAATTCCCTGGATGCACCGGGGCTGGACCCCGGCATAAGACCTTGTGTGGAGTCGGTGCCGGAAACTGAGGATTCCTCTCCAGTGCTGACATGGATCTTGGGATACTTCTGGAGTCTCCCCAGGGTAGTCAGTCTTTGTCGGAGTGGGGGCATGCACGTGCCCTTTCCTCCCGAGCTGTAGCAGCAGTGTCACGCTTCCCTTCGCGGGGATCAAGGGATCTGTGGCTTTCCCTCGAGGCTTGCCCACGAGGCTTTCGCACAGGGCTGTCCCACGTGCCACATGGTGTGAGTCGATCCTCGGCTTGAAAGTCGTGGCAGTGCAGGGAAAACAGGTTTCCCTGGAATGGACTGAAATATCTGGGGGACTCTGGGAATGGTGGCACGACCCTGGAGTACCTCTCGCCCTTCCTGTGGAGAGCCCTCCCCTTGAGATGCGACGGGAACGCCGGGAATTCTTTCCCGACCACGCAGGGAAAGGATCCCTGCTCTCGAGCTAGGAGGCGGAAACGGGGCTCCTCTGGATGTG
>NW_017201117.1:0-6791 GCF_001704415.2 Capra hircus | reverse complement strand
GAATTCCCCGGCAATTCCCTCGCATCTCAAGAGGAGGTGCTCTCCCACAGGACTTTCCCGACCACGCAGGGAAAGGATCCTCCTCTCGAGCTAGGAGGCGGAAACGGGGCTCCTCTGGATGTGGGCGGACTCTCGTGCTTCCTCTCGAGTGGAGACGGGTATGTCGGGAACTTCTTGAGTTGCAGCAAGGGTGTGAAGGACCCTTTGGAAGTTCCAGAGGTTAGGTGTGATTAGCCTCGAGACGCCTCAGCGGAAATGGGCCTCATCTCGCCTGGAGGGGAGAACCTCCTGGATTTTCTCGAGTTGCGGCAGGTGCTCTCGACTTACGACGGGGACCTCAGGACCCGCTCTGGTGGCCTCAGGAAAGGCCAGTCCCCATGCGAGTTGCTCGGGGGCCTCTCGGATTCCTCTCCCGTCGATGCCGGGGCCTAAGACCTTGTGTGGAGTCGGTGCGGAACCTGAGGATTCCTCTCCAGTGCTGACATGGATCTTGGGGTACTTCTGGAGTCTCCCCAGGAGTCAGTCCTCGTCTCGAGTGGGGGCATGCACGTGCGCTTTCCTCCCGAGCTGTAGCAGCAGTGTCGCGCTTCCCTTCGTGGATCAGGGATCTGTGGCTTTCCCTCGAGGCTTTCCCCGAGGCTTTCCCACGAGGCTTTCCCACAGGGCTGTCCCACGTGCCACCGTGGTGTGAGTCGATCCTCGGCTTGAAAGTCGAGGCAGTGCAGGGAAACAGGTTTCCCTGGAATGGACTGAGACATCTGGGGTCTCTGGGAATGGACGACCCTGGAGTTCCTCTCGCCTTTCCTGTGGAGAGCGCCTCCTCTTGAGATGCGACGGGAACAGGGAATTCTTTCCCGACCACGCAGGGAAAGGATCCTCCTCTCGAGCTAGGAGGCGGAAACGGGGCTCCTCTGGATGTGGGCGGGACTCTCGTGCTTCCTCTCGAGTGGAGACGGGTATGTCGGGGAACTTCTTGAGTTGCAGCAAGGGTGTGAAGGACCCTTTGGAAGTTCCAGAGGTTAGGTGTGAATTAGCCTCGAGACGCCTCAGCGGAAATGGCCTCATCTCGCCTGGAGGGGAGAACCTCCTGGATTTTCTCGAGTTGCGGCAGGTGCTCTCGACTTACGACGGGGACCTCAGGGACCCGCTCTGGTGGCCTCAGGAAAGGCCAGTCCCCATGCGAGTTGCTCGGGGCCTCTCGGGATTCCTCTCCCGTCGATGCCGGGCCTAAGACCTTGTGTGGAGTCGGTGCCGGAACCTGAGGATTCCTCTCCAGTGCTGACATGGATCTTGGGGTACTTCTGGAGTCTCCCCAGGGGAGTCAGTCCTCGTCTCGATGGGGGCATGCACGTGTGCTTTCCTCCCGAGCTGTAGCAGCAGTGTCGCGCTTCCCTTCGCGTGGATCAAGGGATCTGTGGCTTTCCCTCGAGGCTTTCCCACGAGGCTTTCCCACGAGGCTTTCCCCAGGCTGTCCCACGCCACCGTGGTGTGAGTCGATCCTCGGCTTGAAAGTCGAGGCAGTGCAGGGAAAACAGGTTTCCCTGGAATGGACTGAGACATCTGGGGGACTCTGGGAATGGTGGCACGACCCTGGAGTTCCTCTCGCCTTTCCTGTGGAGAGCGCCTCCTCTTGAGATGCGACGGGAACGCCGGGAATTCTTTCCCGACCACGCAGGGAAAGGATCCCTCCTCTCGAGCTAGGAGGCGGAAACGGGGCTCCTCTGGATGTGGGCGGGACTCTCGTGCTTCCTCTCGAGTGGAGACGGGTATGTCGGGGAACTTCTTGAGTTGCAGCAAGGGTGTGAAGGACCCTTTGGAAGTTCCAGAGGTTAGGTGTGATTAGCCTCGAGACGCCTCAGCGGAAATGGGCCTCATCTCGCCTGGAGGGGAGAACCTCCTGGATTTTCTCGAGTTGCGGCAGGTGCTCTCGACTTACGACGGGGACCTCAGGGACCCGCTCTGGTGGCCTCAGGAAAGGCCAGTCCCCATGCGAGTTGCTCGGGGCCTCTCGGGATTCCTCTCCGTCGATGCCGGGGCCTAAGACCTTGTGTGGAGTCGGCCGGAACCTGAGGATTCCTCTCCAGTGCTGACATGGATCTTGGGTACTTCTGGAGTCTCCCCAGGGGAGTCAGTCCTCGTCTCGAGAGGGGTATGCACGTGCGCTTTCCTCCATAGCTGTGGCAGCTGTTTGGCACTTCCCTTCGCGTGGATCAAGGGATCTGTGGCTTTCCATTGAGGCTTTCCCAGGAGGCTTTCCCACGAGGCTTTCACGAGGCTATCCCTCGAGGCTTTCCCACAGGGCTGTCCCACGTACCACCATGGTGTGAGTTGATCCTCGGCTTGAAAGTCGAGGCAGTGCAGGGAAAACAGGATTTCCTGGAATTGACTGAGACATCTGGGGGACTCTGGGAATGGTGGCATGACAGGAGTTCCTCTCGCCTTTCCTGTGGAGAGTGACTCCCGAGAATTCTTTCGTTATCACGCTGGGAAAGGATCCCTCCTCTCGAGCTATGAGACGGAAACGGGGCTCCTCTGGATGTGGGCGGACTCTCGTGCCTCCTCTCGAGTGGAGACGGGTATGTGGGGAACTTCTTGAGTTGCAGCAAGGGTGTGAAGGACTCTTTGGAAATTCCAGAGCTTAAGTGTGATTAGCCTCGAGACGCCCAGCGGAAATCGGCCCATCTCTCCTGGAAGGGACAACCACCTGGATTTTCTCAAGTTGCCGCAGGTGCTCTCGACCTATGACGGGGACCTCAGGGAACCGCTCTGTTGGCCTGAGGAAATGCCAGTACCCATGCGAGTTGCACGGTGGCCTCTCAGGATTCCTCTCCCGTCGATGCCGGGTCCTAAGACCTTGTTTGGAGTCGGTGCCAGAACCAGAGGATTCCTCTCCAGTGCTGATATGGATCTTGGGGTACTTCTGGAGTCTCCCCACGGGAGTCAGTCCTCGTCTCGTGGGGGCATGCACGTGTGCTTTCCTCCCGAGCTGTAGCAGCAGTGTCACTCTTCCCTTCGCCTGGTTCAAGGGATCTGTGGCTTTCCCTCGAGGCTTTCCCATGAGACTTTCCCACGAGGCTTTCCCACAGGGCTGTCCCACGTGCCACCGTGGTGAAAGTCGACCCTGGGCTTGAAAGTCGAGGCAGTGCAGGGAAAACAGGTTTCCCTGGAATGGACTGAGACATCTGGGGGACTCTGGGAATGGTGTCACGACCCTGAACTCGTGGAAAGACTTGTGGGAAAGCCTCGTGGGAAAGCCTTGTGGGAAAGCCTCGTGGGAAAGCCACAGATCCCTTGATCCACGCCAAGGAAAGCGTGACACTGCTGTTACAGCTCGGGAGGAAAGAGCACGTGCATGCCCCCACTCGAGACGAGGACTGACTCCCCTGGGGAGACTCCAGAAGTACCCCAAGTTCCATGTCAGCACTGGAGAGTAATCCTCAGGTTCCGGCACCGAATCCACACAAGCTCTTAATCCACAGCATCTACAGGAGAGGAATCCCGAGATGCCCCCGAGCAACTCGCATGGGGACTGGCCTTTCCTGAGGCCACCAGAGCGAGTCCATGAGGTCCACGTCGTAAGTCAAGAGCACATGCCGCAACGCGAGAAAATCCAGGAGGTTCTCCCCTGCAGGGGAGATGAGGCCCATTCGTGCTGAGGCGTCTCGAGGCTAATCAGAGCTAACCTCTGGAACATCCAAAGGGTCTTCACACCCTTGCTGCAACCCAAGAAGTTCCCCTGCATACCCGTCTCCACTCGAGAGGAAGCACGCGAGTCCCGCCCACATCGCGAGGAGCCGCGTTTTCGCCTCCTAGCTCGAGAGGAGGGATCCTTTCCCTGCGTGTTCGGGAAAGAATTCCCGGCGTTCCCGTCGCATCTCAACAGGAGGCCCTCTCCACAGGAAAGACGAGAGGAACTCCAGGGTCGTGCCACCATTCCCAGAGTCCCCCAGATGTCTCAGTCCATTCCAGGGAAACCTGTTTTCCCTGCACTGCCTCGACTTTCAAGCCGAGGATCCACTCACACCACGGTGGCACGTGGGACAGCCCTGTGGGAAAGCCTCCTGAAAAGCCTCGTGGGAAAGCCTCGAGGGAAAGCCACAGATCCCTTGATCCACGCGAAGGGAAGCGTGACACTGCTCCTACAGCTCGGGAGGAAAGCACACGTGCATGCCCCATTCAAGACGAACTGACTCCCCTGGGGAGACTCCAGAAGTACCCCAAGATCCATGTCAGCACTGGAGAGGAATCCTCAGGTTTCAGGACCGACTCCACACAAGGTCTTAGTCCACAGCATCGACAGGAGAGGAATCCCGAGAGGCCCCCGAGCAACTCGCATGGGGCCTGGCCTTTCCTGAGGCCACCAGAGCGGGTCCCTGAGGTCCCGGTCGTAAGTCGAGAGCACCTGCCGCAACTCGAGAAAATCCAGGAGGTTCTCCCCTCCAGGCGAGATGAGGCCCATTTCCGTGGAGGTGTCTCGAGCCTAATCACACCTAACCTCTGGAACTTCCAACGGGTCCTTCACACCCTTGCTGCAACTCAAGAAATTCCCGACATATCCGTCTCCACTCGAGAGGAAGCACGAGAGTCCCACCCCCATCCAGAGGAGCCCCGATTCTGCCTCCTACCTCGAGAGGAGGGATCCTTTCCCTGCGTGGTCCGGAAAGAATTCCCGGCGTTCCCGTCGCATCTCAAGAGGAGGCGCTCTCCACCGGAAAGGCGAGAGGATCTCAGGGTCGTGTCACCATTCCCAGAGCCCAAAGATGTCTCAGTCCATTCCAGGAAATCATGTTTTCCCTGCACTGCCTCGACTTTCAAGCCGATGATCGACTCACACCACGGTGGCACGTGGGACAGCCCTGTGGGTAAGCCTCGTGGGAAAGCCTCGAGGGAAAGCCACAGATCCCTTGATCCACGCGAAGTAAAGCGTGACACGGCTGCTACAGCTCGGGAGGAAAGCGCAGGTGCATGCCCCCACTCTAGACGAGGACTGACTCCCCTGGGGAGACCCCAGAAGAACCCCAAGATCTATGTCAGCACTGGAGAGGAATCCTAAGTTCCGGCCCGAATCCACACAAGGTCTTAGGCCCCGGCATCGACGGGAGAGGAATCCCGAGAGGCCCCGAGCAACTCGCATGGGGACTGGCCTTTCCTGAGGCCACCAGAGCGAGTCCCTGAGCTCCCCGTCGTAAGTCGAGAGCACCTGCTGCAACTCGAGAAAATCCAGGAGGTTCTCCCCTCTAGGCGAGATGAGGCCAATTTCCGCTGAGGCGTCTCACGGCTTATTACAGCTAACATCTCGAACTTCAAAAGGGTCCTTCACTCCCTTGCTGCAACTCAAGAAGTTCCCCAACATTCCCGTATCCACTCGAGAGGAAGCACGAGAGTCCCGCCCACATCCAGAGGAGCCCCGTTTCCGCCTCCTAGCTCGAGAGGTGGGATCCTTTCACTGCGTGGTCTGGAAAGAATTCCCGGCGTTACCGTCGCATCTCAAGAGGAGGCGCTCTCCACAAGAAAGGCGAGAGGAACTCCAGGGTCGTGCCACCATTCCAGAGTCCCCCAGATGTCTCAGTCCATTCCAGGGCAACCTGTTTCTCCTGCACTGCCTCGACCTTCAAGATGAGGATCGACTCACACCACGGTGGCACGTGGGACAACCCTGTGGGAAAGCCTCGTGAAAAGCCTCGTGGGAAAGCCTCGAGGGAAAGCCACAGATCCCTTGATCCACGCGAAGGGAAGTGTGACACTGCTGCTACAGTTGGAGAGGAAAGCGCCCGTGCATGCCCCCACTCGAGACGAGGACTGACTCCCCTGGGAAGACTCCAGAAGTACCCAAGATCCATGTCAGCACTGGAGAGGAATCCTCAGGTTCCGGCACCGACTCCACACAAGGTCTTAGGCCCGGCATCGACGGGAGAGGAATCCAGAGGCCCCCGAGCAACTCGCATGGGACTGGCCTTCCTGAGGCCACCAGAGCGGGTCCCTGAGGTCCCCGTCGTAAGTCGAGAGCACCTGCGCAACTCGAGAAAATCCAGGAGGTTCTCCCCTCCAGACGAGATGAGGCCCATTCCGCTGAGGCGTCTCGAGGCTAATCACACCTAACCTCTGGAACTTCCAAAGGGTCCTTCACACCCTTGCTGCAACTCAAGAAGTTCCCCGACATACCCGTCTCCACTCGACAGGAAGCACGAGAGACCCGCCCTCATCCAGAGGAGCCCCGTTTCCGCCTCCTAGCTCGAGAGAAGGGATCCTTTACTGCGTGTTCGGGAAAGAATTCCCGGCGTTCCCGTCGCAACTCATGAGCAGGCGCTCTCCACAGGAAAGGCGAGAGGAACTCCAGGGTCGTGCCACCATTCCCTAGTCCCCCAGATGTCTCAGTCCATTCCAGGGAAACCTGTTTTCCCTGCACTGCCTCGACTTTCAAGCCGAGGATCGACTCACACCACGGTGGCACGTGGGACAGCCATGTGGGGAAAGCCTCGAAAGCTCGTGGGAAAGCCTTGAGGAAAGCCACTGATCTCTTGATCCACGCGAATGGAAGCGTGACACTGATGCTGCAGCTCGGGGAGGAAAGCGCACGTGCAAGCCCCCACTCGAGACAAGGACCGACTCCCCTGGGGAGACTCCAGAAGTACCCAAGGTTCATGTCAGTACTGGAGAGGAAGCCTCAGGAGCAGGCACCGACTACACAAGGTCCTAGGCCCCGGCATCGACTGGACAGGAATCCCGTGATGCCCAAAAACTAATGGGAATGGCCTTTCCTGAGGCCACCAGAATGCGTCCCTGAGGTCCCG
>NW_017201116.1:0-6792 GCF_001704415.2 Capra hircus | reverse complement strand
AGGCTTTCCCACGAGGCTTTCCCACAGGGCTGTCCCACGTGCCACCGTGGTGTGAGTCGATCCTCGGCTTGAAAGTCGAGGCAGTGCAGGAAAACAGTTCCCTGGAATGGACTGAGACATCTGGGGACTCTGGGAATGGTGGCACGACCCTGGAGTTCCTCTCGCCTTTCCTGTGGAGAGCCTCCTCTTGAGATGCGACGGGAACGCCGGGAATTTCTTTCCCGACCACGCAGGGAAAGGATCCCTCCTCTCGAGCTAGAGGCGGAAACGGGGCTCCTCTGGATGTGGCGGGACTCTCGTGCTTCCTCTCGAGTGGAGACGCGGGTATGTCGGGGAACTTCTTGAGTTGCAGCAAGGGTGTGAAGGACCCTTTGGAAGTTCCAGAGGTTAGTGTGATTAGCCTCGAGACGCCTCAGCGGAAATGGGCCTCATCTCGCCTGGAGGAGAACCTCCTGGATTTTCTCGAGTTGCGGCAGGTGCTCTCGACTTACGACGGGGACCTCAGGGACCCGCTCTGGTGGCCTCAGGAAAGGCCAGTCCCATGCGAGTTGCTCGGGCCTCTCGGGATTCCTCTCCCGTCGATGCCTGGGCCTAAGACCTTGTGTGGAGTCGGTGCCGGAACTGAGGATTTCCTCTCCAGTGCTGACATGGATCTTGGGTACTTCTGGAGTCTCCCCAGGGGAGTCAGTCCTCGTCTCGAGTGGGGCATGCACGTGCGCTTTCCTCCCGAGCTGTAGCAGCAGTGTCACCTTCCCTTCGCGTGGATCAAGGGATCTGTGGCTTTCCCTCGAGGCTTGCTTTCCACAAGGCTTTCCCACAGGGCTGTCCCACGTGCCACCGTGGTGTGAGTCGATCTCGGGCTTGAAAGTCGAGGCAGTGCAGGGAAAACAGGTTTCCCTGGAATGGACTGACATCTGGGGGACTCTGGGAATGGTGGCACGACCCTGGAGTTCTCTCGCCTTTCCTGTGGAGAGCGCCTCCTCTTGAGATGCGACGGGAACGCGGGAATTCTTTCCCGACCACGCAGGGAAAGGATCCCTCCTCTCGAGCTAGGAGGCGGAAACGGGGCTCCTCTGGATGTGGGGGGACTCTCGTGCTTCCTCTCGAGTGGAGACGGGTATGTCGGGGAACTTCTTGAGTTGCAGCAAGGGTGTGAAGGACCCTTTTGGAAGTTCCAGAGGTTAGGTGTGATTAGCCTCGAGACGCCTCAGCGGAAATGGGCCTCATCTCGCCTGGAGGGGAGAACCTCCTGGATTTTCTCGAGTTGCGGCAGGTGCTCTCGACTTACGAAAGGGGACCTCAGGGACCCGCTCTGGTGGCCTCAGGAAAGGCCAGTCCCCATGCGAGTTGCTCGGGGGCCTCTCGGGATTCCTCTCCCGTCGATCCGGGGCCTAAGACCTTGTGTGGAGTCGGTGCCGGAACCTGAGGATTCCTCTCCAGACATGGATCTTGGGGTACTTCTGGAGTCTCCCCAGGGGAGTCAGTCCTCGTCTCGAGTGGGGGCATGCACGTGCGCTTTCCTCCGAGCTGTAGCAGCAGTGTCGCCTTCCCTTGTGGATCAAGGGATCTGTGGCTTTCCTCGAGGCTTTCCCACAGAGCTGTCACAGGCTGTCCCACGTGCCACCGTGGTGTGAGTCGATCCTCGGCTTGAAAGTCGAGGCAGTGCAGGGAAAACAGGTTTCCCTGGAATGGACTGAGACATCTGGGGGACTCTGGGAATGGTGGCACGACCCTGGATTCCTCTCGCCTTTTTCCTGTGGAGAGCGCCTCCTCTTGAGATGCGACGGAACACGGGAATTCTTTCCCGACCACGCAGGGAAAGGATCCCTCCTCTCGAGCTTGGAGGCGGAAACGGGGCTCCTCTGGATGTGGGCGGACTCTCGTGCTTCCTCTCGAGTGGAGACGGGTATGTCGGGGAACTTCTTGAGTTGCAGCAAGGGTGTGAAGGACCCTTTGGAAGTTCCAGAGTTAGTGTGATTAGCCTCGAGACGCCTCAGCGGAAATGGGCCTCATCTCGCCTGGAGGGAGAACCTCCTGGATTTTCTCGAGTTGCGGCAGGTGCTCTCGACTTACGACGGGGACCTCAGGGACCCGCTCTGGTGGCCTCAGGAAAGGCCAGACCCCATGCGAGTTGCTCGGGGCCTCTCGGGATTCCTCTCCCGTCGATGCCGGCCTAAGACTTGTGTGGACGGAACCTGAGGATTCCTCTCCCGTGCTGACATGGATCTTGGGGTGCTTCTGGAGTCTCCCCCCGGGGAGTCAGTCCTCGTCTCAAGTGGGGGCCTGCAGGTGCGCTTCCTCTCGAGCTGTAGCAGCAGTGTCACGCTGGCTTAAGATCTTGTTTGGCATCGGTGCCGGAACCTGAGTGTTCCTCTCCAGTGCTGACATGGATCTTGGGGTACTTCTGAGTCTCCCCAGGGGAGTCAGTCCTCGTCTCAAGTGGGGCCTGCACGTGCGCTTTCCTCTCGAGCTGTAGCAGCAGTGTCACGCTTCCCTTCGCGTGGATCAAGGGATCTGTGGCTTTCCTCGAGGCTTTCCCACGAGGCCTTCCCACGAGGCTTTCCCACAGGCTGTTCCAAGTGCCACCGTGGTGTGAGTCGATCTTCGGCTTGAAAGTCGAGGCAGTGCAGGGAAAACAGGTTTCCCTGGAATGGACTGAGAAATCTGGGGTCTCGGGGAATGGTGGCACGACCCTGGAGTTCCTCTCGCCTTTCCTGTGGAGAGCGCCTCTTCTTGAGATGCGACGGGAACGCGGGAATTCTTTCCCCACCACGCAGTGAAAGGATCCCTCCTCTCGAGCTAAGAGGCAGAAACGGGGCTCCTCTGGATGTGGGCGGGATTCTCGAGCTTCCTCTCGAGTGGAGACGGGTATGTCGGGGTAACTTCTTGAGTTGCAGCAAGGGTGTGAAGGACCCTTTGGAATTTACAGATGTTAGTGTGATTAGCCTCGAGACGCCTCAGCGCAAATGGGCCTCATCTCGCCTGGAGGGGAGAACCTCCTGGATTTTCTCGAGTTGCGGCATGTGCTCTCGATTTACGACGGGGACCACAGGACCCGCTATGGTGGCCTCAAGAAAGGTCAGTCCCCATGCGAGTTACTTGGGGCCTCTCGGGTTTCATCTCCCGTCGATGTTGGGGCCTAAGATCTTGTGTGGAGTCAGTGCCCGAACCTGAGCATTCCTCTCCAGTGCTGACATGGATCTTGGGGTACTTCTGCAGTCTCCCCAGGGGAGTCAGTCCTCGTCTAGAGTGGTGGCATGCACGTGCGCTTTCCTTCCGAGCTGTAGCAGAAGTGTCGCCCTTCCCTTCGCGGATCAAGGGATCTGTGGCCTTTTCCACTAGGCTTTCCCACAGGGCTATCCCACGTGCCACCGTGGTGTGACTCGATCCTCGGCTTGAAAGTCGAGGCAGTGCAGGGAAAACAGGTTTCCCTGGAATGGACTGAGACATCTGGGGTCTATGGGAATGGTGGCACGACCCTGGAGTTCCTCTCGCCTTTCCTGTGGAGAGCGCCTCCTCTTGTGATGCGACGGGAACGCTGTGAATTCTTTCCCCCCACGCAGGGAAAGGATCCCTCCACTCGAGCTAGGAGGCGAAAAAGTGGCTCCTCTGGATGTGGGCGGGACTCTCGTGCTTCCTCTCGAGTGGAGACGGGTATGTCGGGAACTTCTTGAGTTGCAGCAAGGGTGTGAAGGACCCTTTGGAAGTTCCAGAGGTTAGGTGTGAATAGCCTCGAGACGCCTCAGCTGAAATGGGCCTCATCTCGCCTGGAGGGGAGAACCTCCTGGATTTTCTCGAGTTGCGGCAGGTGCTCTCGACTTACGACGGGGACCTCAGGGACCCGCTCTGGTGGCCTCAGGAAAGGCCAGTACCCATTCGAGTTGCTCGGGGGCCTCTTGGGATTCCTCTCCCGTCGAAGTCGGGGCCTAAAACATTGTGTGGAGTCGGTGCCGGAAACTGAGGATTCCTCTCCAGTGCTGACATGGAACTTGGAGTACTTCTGAGTCTCCCCAGGGGAGTCAGTCCTCGTCTCGATTTGGGGCCTGCACGTGTGCTTTCCTCTCGAGCTGTAGCAGCAGTGTCACGCTGGCTTAAGACCTTGTGTGGCATCGGTGCCGGGACCTGAGAATTCCTCTCCAGTGCTGACATAGATCTTGGGGTACTTCTGAGTCTCCCCAGGGGAGTCAGTCCTCGTCTCGAGTGGGGGCCTGCACGTGCGCTTTCCTCTCGAGCTGTAGCAGCAGTGTCACGCTTCCCTTCGCTTGGATCAAGGGATCTGTGGCTTTCACTCGAAGGCTTTCCCACGAGGTTTCCCACGTGCCACCTTGGTGTGAGTCGATCCTCGGCTTGAAAATCGGGGCAGTTCAGGGAAAACAGGATTCCCTGGAATGGACTGAGATATCTGGGGGACTCTGGGAATGGTGGCACGACCCTGGAGTTCCTCTCGCCTTTCCTGTGGAGAGCGCCTCCTCTTGAGATGCGACGGGAACGCCGGGAATTCTTTCCTGATCAAGCAGGGAAAGGATCCCTCCTCTCGAGATAGGAGGCGGACACGGGGCTCCTCTGGATGTGGGCAGAACTCTCGTGCTTCCTCTCGAGTGGAGACGGGTAATGTGGGGAACTTCTTGAGTTGCAGCAAGGGTGTGAAGGACCCTTTGGGAAAGTTCCAGAGGTTAGGTGTGAAGAGCCTCGAGACACCTCAGCGGAAATGGGCCTCATCTCGCCTGGAGGGGAGAACCTCCTGGATTTTCTCAGTTGCGGCAGGTGCTCTCGACTTACGACGGGGACCTCAGGGACCCGCTCTGGTGGCCTCAGGAAAGGCCAGTCCCCATTCGAGTTGCTCGGGGTCCTCTCGGGATTCCTCTCCCGTCGATGCCGGGGCCTAAGACCTTGTGTGTAGTCGGTGCCGGAACCTGAGGATTCCTCTCCAGTGCCGACATGAATATTGGGGTACTTCTGGAGTTTCCTCAATGGAGTCGGTCCTCGTCTCCAGGGGGGCATGAACGTGCTGTTTCCTTCCGAGCTGTAGCAGCAGTGTCGCTTCCCTTTCGCGTGGGTCAAGGGATCTGTGGCTTTCCCTCGAGGCTTTCCCACGAGGCTTTCCCACAGGGCTGTCCCGCAGGTCCCACGTGCCACGGGGGTGTGAGTCGATCCTCGGCTTGAAAGTCGAGGCAGTGCAGGGAAAACAGGTTTCCCTGGAACGGACTGAGACATCTGGGGGACTCTGGAATGGTGGCACGACCCTGGAGTTCCTCTCACCTTTCCCTTGGATTGCGCGTCCGCTTGAAATGCGACGGGAACGCCGGAAATTCTTTCCGACCACGCAGGGAAAGGATCCCTCCTCTCTCGAGCTAGAGGCGGAAACGGTGCTCCTCTGGATGTGGCGCGGACTCTCGTGCTTCCTCTCGAGTGGAGACGGGTATGTCGGGGAACTTCTTGAGTTGCAGCAAGGGTGTGAAGGACCCGTTGGAAGTTCCAGAGGTTAGGTGTGATTAGTCTCGAGACGCCTCAGCGGAAATGGGCCTCATCTAGCCTGGAGGGGTAGAACCTCCTGGATTTTTCTCGAGTTGCGGCAGGTGCTCTCGACTTACGTCGGGGACCTCAGGGACCCGCTCTGGTGGCCTCAGGAAAGGCCAGTCCACATGCGAGTTGCTCGGGGGCCTCTCGGGATTCCTCTCCGTCGATGCCGGGGCCTAAGACCTAGTGTGAAGTCGGTTCCGGAACCTGAGGATTCCTCTCCAGTGCTGACATGGATCTTGGGGTACTTCTGGAGTCACCCCAGGGGAGTCAGTCCTCGTCTCGAGAGGGGTATACACGTGCGCTTTCCTCCCTAGCTGTGGCAGCTGTTTGGCACTTCCCTTCGCGTGGATCAAGGGATCTGTGGCTTTCCATTGAGGCTTTCCAGGAGGCTTTCCCACGAGGCTTTCCCACGAGGCTATCCTCGAGGCTTTCCACAGGGCTGTCCACGTACCACCATGGTGTGAGTTGATCCTCGGCTTGAAAGTCGAGCGCAGTGCAGGGAAAACAGGATTTCCTGGATTGACTGAGACATCTGGGGGACTCTGGGAATGGTGGCATGACAGGGAGTTCCTCTCGCCTTTCCTGTGGAGAGTGACTCCCGAGAATTCTTTCGCTATCACGCTGGGAAAGGATCCCTCCTCTCGAGCTATGAGACGAAACGGGGCTCCTCTGGATGTGGGCGGACTCTCGTGCCTCCTCTCGAGTGGAGACGGGTATGTGGGGGAACTTCTTGAGTTGCAGCAAGGGTGTGAAGGACTTTGGAAATTCCAGAGCTTAAGTGTGATTAGCCTCGAGACGGCCCCAGCGAACGGCCCATCTCTCCTGGAAGGGACAACCACCTGGATTTTCTCAAGCTGCGGCAGGTGCTCTCGACCTATGACGGGGACCTCAGGAACCGCTCTGTTGCCTGAGGAAATGCCAGTACCCATGCGAGTTGCACGGTGGCCTCTCAGGATTCCTCTCCCGTCGATGCCGGGTCCTAAGACCTTGTTTGGAGTCGGTGCCAGAACCAGAGGATTCCTCTCCAGTGCTGATATGGATCTTGGTACTTCTGGAGTCTCCCACGGGAGTCAGTCCTCGTCTCGAGTGGGGGCATGCACGTGTCTTTCCTCCCGAGCTGTAGCAGCAGTGTCACTCTTCCCTTCGCCTGGGTTCAAGGGATCTGTGGCTTTCCCTCGAGGCTTTCCATGAGACTTTTCCCACGAGGCTTTCCCACAGGGCTGTCCCACGTGCCACCGTGGTGAAAGTCGACCCTGGGCTTGAAAGTCGAGC
>NW_017201115.1:0-6792 GCF_001704415.2 Capra hircus | reverse complement strand
AGGAAGATTTAAGCTGAAGGCAGGGCGCCTCCTAAGGGCGGGAGGTCTCCTTTGGAGGAAGGAAAGGGAACTGGGTAAGAAAATGGAGTTGCCTCTGGAAGAAAAACCAGGAGAGAAAACCTTCTGGGCCGCTGGCGGACCACTGACAAAAAGAAATCGGACGCAAAAGAAAGGCTCCCCCAGAAATTGGGCCACCGTGGGAGCCGTGAGACAGACTTCGCCATCTGGGAAGGGCTGCCTACGGGTAATTGGGTTTGCTCGAGTTGCCTCTATAATTAATAAGTGATTTGACTTGGAGATTGGAAATAGTCGTTGAAAAGGAAGCCACGGGCGTAGGGGTGCGTGGCCCCCAAGCCTCTCTCCGAAATGCAGTGACCGCGGAAGAGGACGGTTTAAGGAACACGAGATGCGATAATATTGCATCTAACCTTGCTAGTGTTTTGAGTAATTCGTTGCTTAGCTACTTTGGATAGGCCATTATTTTGCAAACTGGAAACATTTGCAAGTGGTGATATTTTGCTCCTGCCTGACGCAGGGGCTGCAAACCTACCCCAGCTCTGCTGAACTCTTCGAAATATATATGCATAAATTGTTCCTAATGAGACCATCTGTTTTTATGGCCCCTCTGGAAGCAGGAGGAACCCGAAGACTGCTCTGTCTTGGCAGAAATCTGTGGCCAGGCAGGCCGGGAAATAAATAGGGAAGATTAGAAGAGTGTGCGTGATTAATATGCGGACAGGGGATTCGGTAGTCGAGGGGGTTCCCATTTGGGGGGCCTATGGGCTGCTTGGGCATGAAGGTTCCAGCCTGTGGGCCTCCTAGAAGGCCCAGGCACTGTGCTGGTTTTCACAGCACACACAAACCTCGCTTTTCCATGCCTGGAACATCGCCAGAAGCACACGCAAAACCACGAGCCCGCCAGCTACCCCCGAGGCCCAGGGCACCTACCCTGTGGTGGGTGGCCCCAGCGTCGCCCTCTACCCAGGGCCTCCAAACCTGCAGAAGTGAAGGGAGCCGCCCGTGGGGCTCAGAGCCTAAGAACGCGCCGCGCTCCCTCCACCCCACTCTCTGGAGGAGCGCCGCGCTCCCTCCACCCCTACTCTCTGGAGGGAGCGCCGCGCTCACCAGGCCGGTCCCAGAAGCTGAGCTTTTCTGCCCGGCGTGCGTCTGGCAGGCCAGCGGCGCGGCCTAAGCCGCACACCTCGGTGGCAGGGCAAACACTTTTCACATTATCCGGTGGCTGTTAATTGGCAGCGCAAAAGACGCCGAGCCTACCCTCTTTGTGGCGGGGGGGGGGAGGGGTCAGGAGTGGGCAGTGGGGCTGCTTAATAATAGAGGGGCTGCCCTGGGAGCCTCAGATATCGGTAACCCCATGATTAATTATAACTCTCCACTGCGCCTGGCACCGTCTCGGCTCTTTAATCGTTCTGAATGTCAGCGAGGCCTTCCCCCGACAGGCTGAGCGCAGCCTTTTGAATGTGTTGAAAGTCGCTGCGCGCACACCAGGAGACAAAGTTGCCATCTGCTCCGGGGACCACGGCAACTGGCGCTGGGAGGGGCCTTTCTCCCGCGGCTCCGGCCTGCCCGGCGGCGCCTCCTCTTCCCGGCCGCCCCAATCCTGCCCAAAGCCAACATCCCCGCCCCCACCCAGGGCGCACTCCTGATGGGAAACTGCGGCTCGCCAAGAAGTACAGTGCTGCGCCGGGGGCGCGCGGGGAGCCACGCGGTCACCCAGATTCAGGCCTATGCTAATAAGATTATGAACCAGAGTTGTTTGTGTGCGCGGACGTGGAAGGGGGGGCCGATAAAGGGTGGAGCTGGGGATGACTTAGAGGGAGGAGGGGAAGCCCCGGGAGAACAAAGCTCCGGGCCGTCGGCCTCCAGAGTCGCCGAAGTGACCGCCACTAGCTCGTGCACGGGCGGAAGCGGGAGGGGAGGAGGGGAAGCCAGGCCTGAAGCGCCCTCGCGGGTTTAGGGAACGCGGAGAGGGCACGGGGGGCAGGTGGGGGAAGGCTGAACCCGTAGCTAAACGTTTAGCCCTTCGGCTATTTTTTAAGGACACGGATCTCAGGAAGGGGGGAGGGGGCATCGCGCCTTAGAGAGCTAGGCGGAAGAAGCCCTATCCCCCTTCTCTCCCTCCCCCTCTCCCGCAGCCAGCAGAGGGGGTGCGGTGACCCACCTTCCCGCTCGGACCTGGGAGGGGACGGAACCGCTGGGGGTGGGGGGATGCCGACCAGAGCCGGCCGGGGCGGTCTCGTGGCTGCGGGCCTGGGCTTCCGCACCCCCGGGCTCTGCGCGTCGCCGCTTGCGGCGGCGCCTAGCCTCCCAACTGTAATTCCACACTCCCGCGAGCGCTAGGGCTGCGGAATCGTTTGAGGGAGTTGGAACTGCATCAGATGAGCACGCCGGGAGGTGAGATCGGGTAGAAAATAGACAAAACTTTGAGTTGTGCGCCGCTGCCCCCCCACCACCACACACACCACATCCACACATAATTTCCCTTCCCCCTTCACAGCCGCCACCTCCCCCACCCTCTCGATTCTTCAAGGTTTGCAGCCCAGTCCTGTCATATGGTTTTGTTTCTGTGGCTGCTGCTTTTTTTCAGACACGAAAATTGGACACGTGGAGAATTAGCCCGGCTGGAGAAGCGCTCGGTGCAGACTCAAACAATGGTTTCCAGCAGCCAGACTAAGGCAGCACGTTTCCCCACCTCACCCCGCAATGACAGCGGGCCTCGGGTACAGTGGGGTCCACTCCCCCCCACTGCCGGCTCCCTCCCCCAGAGCCTGGGAAAAGACCAGAGGGGGCTGCACTTTCTGCCGCCCCTTCCTCAGAGCACATCCCTGGGTGAGCCTGGACTGCCGGGTCTGAAATCATTGTACCTGAGGCCTTTGGGGACTTCCAAGTAAAGGGCCTGCTGTTTTTCCCTGGGAGACGCCACCCCCAAATAATGTGTAAAACCCAAGCAAGCTCCAGGCTCCCTATCCTTTGGCAGTTCTACCCTCCCCAGGCTGTACTTTGCTAAGATGCTTGGACACCGCCCCCCACCCCCATCTGATAAGCCAGTCTCCAGGTGGCTGGGCCTCTTAGGGGCTGCTTCCTTTAGCAATTTTCTTTTCCAGAGGCCCCATCTTCCACTGCAGCCCCAACCTTGGCCCTCAGCCTCTCTGTGAGCCCCCTCCACTGCCTAATGCCATACACTGACAGTAGCCTCAGCTTCCCCACCACCAAAGGCTCAATGAACGGCCTGTGTGTGTAAACACGCGCACGCGCACACACATATACACACACACACACATATCGCACAGAAGCTCTTGGCCTCCCGGAGCTGGTTTCCTCTTACAGGCTCCCGTCAGAGCTGCTGGGGCTGTGGCAACGCCTGCGGCTCCCTGTGCAACCCTGGGTCTCCCTGCAGCGCTGAGAGCTGTGAATCTGCCTTCACGTCCCTTCCTGCAAAGGTCAAGCCATCTCCTTCTCTCATGTGACCCCAGTTCAGTTCAAGGCTATGGAGCTCCAACACTACCCCTTGAAAATGGGAATGGGGTGGGCATGGGTGCAGGGCAGAGGTCAGCCCCCCAAGCCAACGGGCAGGGACTAAAGGGATTCAGGAAGAGCAGCACTGCAAACAAACCCCAGAGAGCCCTAAGGTTTCGCAGGCAGAGACTCGAGAGAGGGAGAGAAAACCAGGCTAAGGCTGTTTGCGCCTTGACTCCTGAGCAGTCCAGGGCTACACTAGGGGAAGACCAGAAGAGGCCCGGGTGTCCTGTGCCTTCCTAGAACCTGCAGTCAGCCTGCCCTTCTTCACTCCAAGCAGAAATGAGGAGCAAGCCAATGGGCCAAGAACTGCGAATTCAGTGGCCAAGAGAGATCAAGTCAGCTGTGTCGTCCTCCCCCACCCCCACCCCAGGCACGGAGAGACTCCAGAGAGGCCTTTCTGCCACCACAACCCAAGAGAGGCTACTGAGCTCTGCAAGCTGCAGGAGGGAACGACTGCAACACCTCGCTGTGGAGAAAAATGAGAGGAAATGCCAGTAAACCTACTTCCTCTGAAGAGCGCCACCCCCAGTTTTCTCTGAACTGCACCTTAAAAGTCAGGAGAGAGAACTCGTTAACCTTGGTTTGGTTGAACATTGCCAGCTTCCAGTCAACCGTAGGCCCCCAAAGGTTTTGTAAAATGTTTCACCTAGCTCAGACAATTTCCTGCAGCCCCCTAACCGGACCACCCCACTTACTGAGCAGCTGCCAAAAGAGCAGGCTTGACTAAGGGCTGGCAACCAGAGGCCTTCTAGCCGCCTGGCTGGCCTGTACCCTCCACTCAGCAGTCTGGACAAGGCCCGTCCCAGAATCCAGAGAGAAACCGAGTCCTGGATAACCCGAGAAGTGCAAAAAAAAAAAAAAAAAAAAAAAAACCAGAAGGAAGCAGCCCAGGAGAAAGAGTTAAAGACGCGTCTTCTTAGCCGGTGTGTGCTGTCCGTGTGAATTTCTACCCTCCCCCCACCAAGTCTCTACAATAGGCATGCGGATGTCTCACGTATCTGGGGTGCTATGCATTTTGAAGGGCAGCATTGTGGGAGGGGTGACCCCCTGTGTAAACCTACCACCCCCTGCCCAGCGCCCTCCACTTCCACTGGTTCACCGTTTTCCTCCGCATCAACTCACTAGGGAACAGAGCAAGCGGGAGTGAGAACCTTCGACTGCGCTGAGCCTCAACCCGTTTCCAAACGTGAGGCTCACGCGGAGAACTCCTGCTCTGCCCAGTTTCCACTCCCGCCTCCAGAATAACGAGCCGAAAACATGTGTACTGTAAATAAAGCCTGGTCTAAATAAAGCACTCGGGTGAAGGCTGCCGAGAAAACACTCGGCATCGCTCTGTGTTCGGAGCGTGAGTCAGCTTCCCAGCTCCCGGGGAACAATGGGGACCTTGCCAAGGGTCCCCTTCTGTCGATCCCCAACGGCCCCCAGGCCCAATTAGGTGGCGGAGACGCCGGCCCCTGGGGACCTTCGGCCTCGCGGTTTGGGAGGGGGAGGGGCGCTCCCCGGCGGCCGAAGGCTGGGGTCCAGCCCAGGATTAGCGCGCCGGGAATCCTTTTACCCGCAGCTGCCGCGGAGGGGTTGAGGGTTAAACAAACACCGAGCAGAGGAGCGAGCCTGGGGCGGTGTGGGGCTGCGGCCGGGAGACAGGAGGGTAGAAGATGCTGGGGAGCCTCGCTAGGGAGCCTCCCCGAGCAGGGTGGGGGAAGACGTCCCCTCCCAGTTCCCAAGCCCGGCTCTCGCCCACTCCACTGGCCGCCTGTCCTCCGCGGCCTCCCCAGTCTCAGCGGAAACGATCGTAGCAGCTGCCAGAGTCACCCCACTCCTTTGAGTCCCCATAGGCCCATACACGTACACTGCCGCCCTCCCCCCTCCACACACACACACGTGTGCTGAGGACTTTGAGGTCCGACCCCCAGACTTCGCAGCGTGGGCGCCAAGGCCGAATGAAACGGCACCCCTTTGATGGAGGGCAGTGTTGGGACCCGTGGTGGCCTCTGCCCTACGTCTTCTACCTCGTCCTCCGGGCTCCGTCGCGGACCTGCGCACCACCCGGGAGGGTTCCGACTGGAGCGCTAGCCTTAGTTCTGGCGTGGGCCGGTGGTTTCCCTGCGCCTCGTGACTTTGAGGGTCAGCGATCCGCCCGGCAGGCCCGCGGTTTCCGGAGTGGCGCGGCCAGCCCTTCCTCCCCGTCTCTCCGGCCAAGGCCGCCCTGGACCGCCCAGCCTCGTCGCGCTCAGCCGCCGGCTCCCGGCCCCGAGCCGGGAACCGGGGGTGAAAGCAGCGGAGGACCTCACCCACGCCCTGCAGACACGCGTCCTGCCGGGGCCGGTGTTGGCGCTCTAAGCTGCCTGCGATTGCCAAATAGTCCCTGGACAGGGGGGGGGGGGGCGAGGCTTTGGGAATGGGGTTTGAGCTGGCGAAGGCGAGGAAAACAAGTGAAACGGGGAGGGGCGGGGTGGGGTGACGGCTCGTAAATCACCCAGCCCTACCCTCGGGCCACAACGCCGAGGCACCCCAGGCCCACAGGGGAATGGAGGGTCACTCGGCCACTTCTGGCCGACCTCTGAGCTCTCCTGGAGCCAGCGCCCCACCCTGGGCTCAGGCTAGGACCAGCTCCCTGCCCGGATCGTAAACCACCCGCCCGATTCGGCGGGAAGCCACCCTTGGACGCAGCGCGCATCCGCCCAAGGGGAAGTTTATTTATAGCTTGTAAACGTAAAGGAAACCAGACCGCGCTGGCTCGCCGCGCTCGGGCTCCTAACGCTCCCCACCTGCCCACCAGGGAGGGCGCGGCGGGAGGCGAATGGGGCGTCTCGGTTCTTTCCCTGCCCCCATCCCCACCCCCGCTCCGCTCCGGGGGGAGAAGGTTAAGGTCCTAAGAGGCTGGCAAGTCTTAAGTTCCCCTCGGGGGAGCCTGCCCAGTGCCCCTGCAGGCCGGAGAGGGTGGAGATCAGGGCCCCAGGCACCGGCCTGGTGAGAGTGGGGGCTGCCGAAACTGTCCCACTTGGCACGCACTGGCGGGCAGGCGCCGTCTGTTCGCGCAGGATTCCGCAGCTCCCGCTCCGGGCCTGGGGAAGTCCTGGAGAGCCCGGGATGGGGGGCGCTCCGGGAGCCTCTCGTAGGAAGGCGGGACGCTTCCTCGGATCCTCCCGAGCACGTGTCCTCAGCAGAGCAGGCAAGCGCTGCGCGCCTGGGGCTGCGATTCCCTGGTGACAGCGGCTTAGAGCGCTCCCTCCCCAGCCCCAGCCCCGCCGTCGC
>NW_017201114.1:0-6792 GCF_001704415.2 Capra hircus | reverse complement strand
ACGGGGCTGCGAGTGCGGTGCACTGGGTTCGCGTCAGTCAGGCGGCCTTCACCCGCCCTCTGACACTGGCGCTGTAACGGGGCTGCGAGTGCGGTGCACTGGGTTCCGTCAGTCAGGCTGGCCCCGCCCGCTTTTGTGGCACGGCTGCACGGCTGTTTCCCGCGGCGGTGGCGGCAGAGAAGTTCCCTTTTTCTTTTGTGGCGAATCAGTCTGTCCGGGATCCAAATTGACGAATCTGCACCCTGTGGAAAAATATAAACACTTCCTCGACCCGCAGCAAATTCTGGGTCGGGATCTTTTTGTTATCTGGAGATCTTTTTGCTTTACCAATGGCTTTTTATTTTACTGTTCCAAACGAATCAGCATTTAACTTATTACAAAGAGAACATGTTGTAAAATCTGATGGGGGAAAACTATACTTAATTTCTCCTTTTTTAATTTTTGAATTAACAAAGCACGTGAGGGTAAATGATGCAAGATCTGATCACAAGAATTTCCTATAGCAATCTGCCAATCAGCAAACATTTGAAAAGCATCAAGTTGTTTTTTGTTATATGGAATTACAATTTTTGATGGCTCTTTACTGAACAATTTAATAAATCAGTATGCTTGAATTAATCTTTTAAATTAATATGGCAGTAATTTTTTCTTAGGCAGAGGCCATTGTTCCACCAAGTTGGGATAAGATAAAACTATTTTTTGGGGGGTCATTAGATGGAACCAATGGGCCTTCTTGTCACAAGCATCCTGTAGGTATACATTTTTGTGGCAAGAATAATTTAATCTCCTTTTTTGGCAATATTAATCTTAATTAACTGATCATTTAAAGCCTCATTCACTTTAACGAAAGCCAACTGTGTCACACTAGTCAACTTTTTCTTAGAACTGGGATTAGGATTGTTATTTTTCAGCAATCAAACAAAAGGCTTTAAATCTACAAAAGTCAGTTTTAAATGTGGGCATATCCAATTAATATCACCTAATAATTTTTGGAAATCATTTAAAGTTAGTAAACAATCTCTCAGCAGCTTTAAAAGGACATTATCAGTTTTAAAACTTTTGGCAGACCCAAATATAAGAAGCAAGAAAAGCTTTTTTAATGATCTTTTTATAACCCAAATCTGGTCTATAGCCTTTTAGATGACAAGTAACCATTTAATCTTTGCTTGAATACTTCCAGCAACGGGGAGCTCACTATTCACCAAGGTTTTAAACTCTCTCTCACCTCTTACTCTATAGCATTTTTATCCTGCATACCACCTTTTCTAATCCCACCAACTCCTTTTCAGTAGTATATGTTGGCCAGGAGCTGCGCTAGTCTCTCAGCAATGTAAGAAACGTCTTGTCTATTGTCTAACAGCCATGACATTTTATATCTTTAAAAAATCTTTTAAAGGCCTAGAAGCTGCAATTTTTTGCACCCAAAAAGCTAGATCTAGATCCTCTGGGGCTTTTTTTGTCTGGTTTTTCTGTCTGGTAATAAGGTAAAAGCAAAAGCTGTGCTATTTTTTTAATTTTAATTGCACAGTTTTAGCAGGTGGCGATATCAAAACTTCAATTTTTTTTAGTATAATCAGAATTTACTACACAAGACACTACCGAAATTTTTTGAAAAGAAAGCAAGCTATGCCCAGCACAAGTCTTACAATGTCCTCAGGCAGGGGACTAGCCACTGGAATCTGAGTCAGGAGCTATTATTATTAAGGTGGTGGAACTGAGGTCCAGGCCTGAGCTACCTGGGGTTGTTTGGTACGGCTTGTTATCTCTGTTTAGCAAGACATTTTGGCAAAAAATGTTCTATTTGGCCTCAAGAGAAAACATTTTGCATTTGTAAGTCCTTTTTATTACGAATATTTTTCTTTTTTTTTCCTGTTTTTCTTCCTTTTTCTTTTTTTTTGTTGGGTGAGGCCCCTCCTGAGGGGATTTTATGCAAGGAGCAAGCTCTGTTTTAAAAGCTCTTTTGCTCAAAAATATTGTCACTATCGTTTTCAAACTTAAGCAATGTTCTGGGAGGCTTTGGATATAAAGTGGGGAGTTCTTAAGCCCTGGGGAGGCGCAAGCAGAGGTTGCAGTGGTCGCCTTAAATAAGACAACTCTTTTAAAGGTTTGGTTTGTGTAGAGGGGAGGGGGCTCTCCAGGGCGCTCGGCCGCTGCGTCCTATAAGCACCCTCCTTCCTCGGGAGGAAGAGTACAGTCTCTCTCCTTTTGTTTGCCAATGGCAGAAAATATGATCTGCGTAATAGGTGGAGACCCACTACGATCCACTGCTATAGTCTCTCCCATAGGCTATCTAACTAACAGCCTCATGACGGGGGTCCAGAACATTTGTAATAATATTTTACAGAGCAAAAGCATTTACAGGCCCATGCAAAGTATAATTAGTTTTTAGCTGTTTTATTACCTTTATCCAAGTATCTAAATCTCTTTTCTGGAAACCAAGGACATTGGTCTCGTAACACGAGCCTTTTAATCTTTAATTTGTCTTTTTTGTTTAACAGTTACAAAATTACTTGTATAAAGAGGTGTCATTGTTTTGAGTCATTGTTACCCGTGTCAGAAAATTAAGAGTTATAGAAAAGTCTGCCTTGACAAAAAGGTTTTACCTTAGCCAAGGGGGTTTTGTTTTAAACCCTAAGATAGCAGGTTTCTTTTCAACCTCTAGAGCACCAGGTTTCTCTTAAACCCTTGAACACTTCCCACTCGTCCTCACCCTGTCTATCCTACAGGGGGGTCCGCGGCACCCTGAGTGGGGTCCTAGCCGTCCCGAACACTCAACACTGGGGGAGTACCCGAAAGTACTCCGGGGGAGTGATTAAGTCACTCCGGGGGGAGCTGCTCCGGGGGAGCAACAGAGAGTGCTCCGGGGGGCTTTTGCTCCGAGGAACCTACCTTCGAATAGCCTGTTCCGGGCACCACTTGCCGGGGTCCAGCCCGGTGGATCCAGGGAATTCGAAGGGTGGACGGCGTTGGCGTGGAAAGACTTGTTTGTTTATTAATGTAAGATTAGATTAAGAAACTATAGTGTAGTAAGAAGATTAAGTGGAGGAAGAGGGCTGAATAGCTTGGTTTACGCGGAAGGCCAATAAAATTCCAGACAAGGAATTTGCACCATCTACGTTGGGCCACCGGCGCCGCTTGAATATCTAAGGGTGCCTCGCCTTAAGCTCCCTTTCGTGCGGGTCTTAACAGCCGGGGCAAGTAAGTAGACCTGGCGAGCCTCCGCGCCCCAGATGGAGATTCAGCCTGAAGTTAAAGTAAAGAGCAGAGAGAGGGAAGGGGAGAGAAGAAGAGAGAGAGAGAGACATGGGGGGAGCCAGAGTCCCAAGAAACCAGGCCGAGAGACTAGTTCGAGAAACTGGCCCCCATCCTTTATTGTTCAGAAGGCCTTTTATACTTTTGATAAAACACGGAGATCAATGGGTAACACAAAAATTATGTAGCGTTCGCAACCCAGATTCTTTCCGTATATCATTTTGTATACAAAAGGTCTCAGGTGATTTACATTATCTTTTGGCCAAGAGGCTTGTTAACACTTTTTGGCTCTCTTCCTTAATGAATGTTAATTTTGTTTCCCCTGAAGTGTTTTTTTTTTTAATCTGCATCTCCTTAAAGCATTAAAGTTACATCTCTATAGAACAAAGGTGGAGTGGGATATAACAAAGAAGGTACTTAACTCAAAGATCTAATGTTGCTAATACCAGGTCTACTACTTGTTTTTCTATATACCAACTATATCTAAAATAAAGGATATGAAAATTTGGCAGCAAGCATTGACCCAAAAAATGAAACCATTAATCAGTCCTATTCTAAAGATTTTGACTCCTCGGAAGCTCCTACATTCCTAGGATGTTTTAAGCTTCCTGTGCCTCCTGCGGTCAGGAGGCCTCAAACAATCACATGCGCAGCTGTACGAGTCCTGCAGGCAGGCTAGAAAGCCATCGGAGGGGTTTTTGGATTGAAACACTCTTTCAAATGCAGAAGACTAAAGCCCTGAATTGAATTTTTCCAGAAAATGTCAGAAGAGTGGAAAAACAGAGCACAAAAGCCGGCAGATTTTAGTTGGGGTACGTGCTTAGGAATTTGCAGAGGGGTCCTGAAGTCTGAGCACGCCTTGCATATGTCAGCTTCCTTCCTCATGACCTTGTCATGGGCAGGATTCCTCACACTGGCTCCCAGCAGGTGCCGGAACCTGAGGATTCCTCTCCAGTGCTGACATGGATCTTGGGGTACTTCTGGAGTCTCCCCAGGGGAGTCAGTCCTCGTCTCGAGTGGGGGCATGAACGTGCGGTTTCCTCTCGAGCTGTAGCAGCAGAGTCACGATTCCCTTCGCGTGGATCAAGGGATCTGTGGCTTTCCCTCGAGGCTTTCCCACGAGGCTTTCCCACAGGGCTGTCCCACGTGCCACCGTGGTGTGAGTCGATCCTCGGCTTGAAGGTGGAGGCAGTGCAGGGAAAACAGGTTTCCCTGGAATGGACTGAGACATCTGGGGGACTCTGGGAATGGTGGCACGACCTGGAGTTCCTCTCCCCTCTCCGGTGGAGACCGACTCCTCTTGAGATGTGACAGGAACGCCGGGAATTCTTTCCCGACCACGTAGGGAAAGGATCCCTCCTCTCGAGCTAGGAGGCGGAAACGGGGCTCCTCTGGATGTGGGCGGGACTCTCGTGCTTCCTCTCGAGTGGAGACGGGTATGTCGGGAACTTCTTGAGTTGCAGCAAGGGTGTGAAGGACCCTTTGAAAGTTCCAGAGGTTAGGTGTGTTTAGACTCGAGACGCCTCAGCGGAAATGGGCCTCATCTCGCCTGGAGGGGAGAACCTCCTGTATTATCTCGAGTTGAAGCATGTGCTCTCGACTTAGGACGGGGAACTCAGGGACCCGCTCTGGTGGCCTCAGGAAAGGCCAGACCCATGCGAGTTGCTCGGTGGCCTCTCGGATTCCTCTCCCGTCGATGCTGTGGCCAAGGCCTTGTGTGGAGTCGGTTCCGGAACCTGAGGATTTCTCTCCAGTGCTGACATGGATCTTGGGGTACTTCTGGAGTCTCCCCAGGGGAGTCAGTCCTCGTCTTGAGGGGGGCATGCACGTGCGCTTTCCTCCCGAGCTGTAGCAGCAGTGTCACGCTTCCCTTCGCGTGGATCAAGGGATCTGTGGCTTTCCCTCGAGGCTTTCCCACGGGGCTTTCCCACAGGGATGTCCCACGTGCCACGTGGTGAGAGTCGATCCTCGGCTTGAAAGTCGAGGCAGTGCAGGGAAAACAGGTTTCCCTGGAATGGACTGAGACATCTGGGGGACTCTGGGAATGGTGGCACGACCCTGGAGTTCCTCTCGCCTTTCCTGTGGAGAGCGCCTCCTCTTGAAATGCGACGGAATGCTGGGGAATTCTTTCCCGACCACGCAGGGAAAGGATCCCTCCTCTCGAGCTAGGAGCGGAAACGGGGCTCCTCTGGATGTGGGCGGAACTCTCGTGCTTCCTCTCGAGTGGAGACTGGTATGCCGGGGAACTTCTTGTGTTGCAGCAAGGGTGTGAAGGACCCTTTGGAAGTTCCAGAGGTTAGGTGTGATTTGCCTCGAGACGCCTCAGCGGAAATGGGCCTCATCTCGCCTGGAGGGAGAACCTCCTGGATTTTCTCGAGTTGCGGCAGGTGCTCTCGACTTACGACGGGGACCTCAGGGACCCGCTCTGGTGGCCTCAGGAAAGGCCAGTCCCCATGCGAGTTGCTCGGGGCCTCTCGGGATTCCTCTCCCGTCGATTCCGGGTCTAATATCTTGTGTGGAGTCGGTGCCGGAACCTGAGGATTCCTCTCCAGTGCTGACATGGATCTTGGGTACTTCTGGAGTTTCCCCAGGGGAGTCAGTCCTCGTCTCGAGTGGGGGCATGCACGTGCGCTTTCCTCCCGAGATGTAGCAGCAGTGTCACGCTTCCCTTCGCGAGGATCAAGGGATCTGTGGCTTTCCCTCGAGGCTTTCCCACGAGGCTTTTTTCCCACAGGGCTGTCCCACGTGCCACCGTGGTGTGAGTCGATCCTCGGCTTGAAAGTCGAGGCAGTGCAGGGAAAACAGGTTTCCCTGGAATGGACTGAGACATCTGGGGGACTCTGGGAATGGTGGCACGACCTGGAGTTCTCTCGCCTTTCCTGTGGAGAGCGCCTCCTCTTGAGTTGCGACGGAAACGCCGGGAATTCTTTCCCGACCACGCAGGGAAAGGATCCTCCTCTCGAGCTAGGAGGCGGAAACGGGGCTCCTCTGGATGTGGGCGGGACTCTCGTGCTTCTCTCGAGTGGAGACGGGTATGTGGGGGAACTTCTTGAGTTGCAGCAAGGGTGTGAAGGACCCTTTGGAAGTTCCAGAGGTTAGGTGTGATTAGCCTCGAGACGCCTCTGCGGAAATGGGCCTCATCTCGCCTGGAGGGAGAACCTCCTGGATTTTCTCGAGTTGCGGCAGGTGCTCTCGACTTAGGATGGGACCTCAGGGACCCGCTCTGGTGGCCTCAGGAAAGGCCAGTCCCCATGCGAGTTGCTCGGGGCCTCTCGGAATTCCTCTCCCGTCGATGCCGGGCCTAAGATCTTGTGTGGAGTCGTGCCGGAACCTGAGGATTCCTCTCCAGTGCTGACATGGATCTTGGGGTACTTCTGGAGTCTCCCAGGGGAGTCAGTCCTCGTCTCGAGTGGGGGCATGCACGTGCGCTTTCCTCCCGAGCTGTAGCAGCATTGTCATACTTCCTTTGGCGTGGATCTAGGGATTCTGTGGCTTTTCCTCGAGGCTTCCCACGAGGCTTTCCACAGGGCTGTCCCACGT
>NW_017201113.1:0-6792 GCF_001704415.2 Capra hircus | reverse complement strand
TGGTTTTCGCGCGGACGGCCAATAAAATTCCAGACAAGGAATTTGCACCACCTACGTTGGGCCACCGGCGCCCGCTTGAATATCTAAGGGTGCCTCGCCTTAAGCTCCCTTTCATGCGCGGGTCTTAACAGCCAGGCCAAGTAAGTAGACCTGGCGAGCCTCCGCACTCCTTGTGGAGATTCAGCCTGAAGTTATAGTAAAGAGCAGAGAGAAGGAAAGGTAGAGAAGAAGAAAAGAGGGAGAAAGACACAGGGGGGAGCCAGAGTCCCAAGAAACCAGGGAGAGAGACTAGTTCGAGAAGCTGGTCCGAGAACTGGCCCCCGGCCCCCTGGCCTCCTCCTTTATTGTTCAGAAGGTCTTTTATACTTTTGATAATACATGGAGATCAATGGATAACACAAAATTATGTAGTGTTCGCAACCCAGATTCTTTCTGTATATTCATTTTGTATACAAAAGGTCTCAGGTAATTTACATTATCTTCTGGCCAAGAGGATTGTTAACACTTTTTGGCTCTCTCCTTAATGAATGTTAATTTTGTTTCCCCTGAAGTGTTTTTCTTTAATCTGCATCTCCTTAAAGCACTAAAGTTACATCTCTATAGAACAAAGGTGCAGTGGGTTATAACAAAGAAGGTACTTAACTCAAAGATCTAATGTTGCTAATACCAGGTCTACTACTTGTTTTTCACATACCAACTATATCTAAAAATAAAGGATATGAAAATTTGGCAGCAAGCATTGACCCAAAAAATGAAACTTTTAATCAGTCCTATTCTAAAGATTCTGACTCCTCAGAAGCTCCTGCATTCCTAGGATGTTTTAAGCTTCCTGTGCCTCCGGCGGTCAGGAGGCCTCAAACAATCACAAGCGCAGCTGTACGAGTTCTACAGGCAGGCTAGAAAGCCATCAGAGGGGTTTTTGGATTGAAACACTCTTTCAAATGCAGAAGACTAACGCCCTGAATTGACTTTTTCCAGAAAAGGTCAGAAGAGTGAAAAAGTAGAGCACAAAAACCGGCAGATTTTTGTTGGGGTACATGCTTAAAAATTTCCAGAGGGGTCCCTGAAGTCTGAGCACGCCTTGCGTATGTCAGCTTCCTTCCTCATAACCTTGTCACGGGCGGCTTCCTCACACTGGCTCCGGCAGGCTTAGGCCCCCGGCATCGACGGGAGAGGAATCCCGAGGCCCCCCGAGGAACTCGCTTGGGGACTGGCCTTTCCTGAGGCCACCAGAGCGGGTCCATGAGGTCCCCGTCGTAAGTCGAGAGCACATGCCCCAACTCGAGAAAATCCAGGAGGTTCTCCCCTCCAGGCGACATGAGGCCCATTTCCGCTGAGGCGTCTCGAGGCTAATCACACCTAACATCTGGAACTTACAAAGGGTCTTTCACACCCTTGCTGCAACTCAAGAAGTTCCCCGACATACCCGTCTCTCCACTCGAGAGAATCACGAGAGTCCCGCCTCATCCAGAGGAGTCCCGTTTCCGCCTCCTAGCTAGAGAGGAGGGATCCTTCCCTGCGTGGTCGGAAAGAATTCCCGGCATTTCCGTCGCATCTCAGAGGAGGCGCTCTCCACAGGAAAGGCGAGAGGAACTCCAGGGTCGTGCCACCATTCCCAGATCCCCCAGATATCTCAGTTTCCAGGGAAACCTGTTTTCCCTGCACTGCCTCGACTTTCAAGCCGAAGATCGACTCACACCACGGTGGCACATGGGACAGCCCTGTGGGAAAGCCTCCTGGGCAAGCCTGGAGGGAAACCACAGATCCCTTGATCCACGCGAAGGGAAGCGTGACACTGCTGCTACTCCTCGGAGGAAAGCGCACGTGCATGCCGCAACTCGTGACGAGGACTGACTCCCCTGCGGAGACTCCAGAAGTACCCCAAAATCCATGTCAGCACTGGAGAGGAATCCTAAGGTTCCGCCACCGACTCCACACAAGGTCTTAGGCCCCGGCATCGTCAGGAGAGGAATCCCAAGAGGCCCCCTAGCAACTCGCATGGGGACTGGCCTTTCCTGAGGCCACCAGAGCGGGTCCCTGTGGTCCCCGTCGTAAGGCGAGAGCACCTGCCCAACTCGAGAAAATCCAGGAGGTTCTCCCCTCCAGGCGAGATGAGGCCCATTTCCGCTGAGGCGTCTGGAGGCAAATCACACCTAACCTCTGGAACTTCCAAAGGGTCCTTCACGCCCTTGCTGCTGCAACTCTACAAGCCGACATGCCCATCTCCACTCGAGAGGAAGCACTAGAGTCAGGCCCACATCCAGAGGAGCCCCGTTTCCGCCTCCTAGCTCGAGAGGAGGTATCCTTTCCCTTCGTGGTCGGGGAGAGAATTCCCGAGTTCCCGTCGCATCTCTAGAGGAGGCGCTCTCCAGAGGAAAGGCGAGAGGAACTCCAGGGTCGTGCCACCATTCCCAGAGCCCCCCAGATGTCTCAGTCCATTCCAGGGAAACCTGTTTTCCCTGCACTGCCTCGACTTTCAAACCAAGGATCGAGACACACCACGGTGGCACGTGGGACAGCCCCCTGTGGGAAAGCCTCGTGGGAAAGCCTCGAGGGAAAGCCACAGATCCCTTGATACACGCGAAGGGAAGAGTGACACTGCTGCTACAGCTCGGGAGGAAAGCGCAAGTGCATGCCCCCACTAGAGACGAGGACGGACTCCCCGCGGGGAGACTCCAGAAGTAACCCAAGATCCATGTCAGCACTGGAGAGGAATCCTCAGGTTCCGGCAAGGACTCCACACAAGGTCTTAGGCCCCGGCATCGACGGGGGAGGAATCCCGAGAGGCCCCCAGTGGAACTAGCATGGGGACTCTTTCCTGAGGCCACCAGAGCGGGTCCCTGAGTTCCCCGTCGTAAGTCTAGAGCACCTGCCGCAACTCGAGAAAATCCAGGAGGTTCTCCCCTCCAGGCGAGATGAGGCCCATTTCCGCTGAGGCGTCTGGAGGCAAATCACACCTAACCTCTGGAACTTCCAAAGGGTCCTTCACGCCCTTGCTGCAACTCTACAAGTTCCCCGACATGCCCATCTCCACTCGAGAGGAAGCACTAGAGTCAGGCCCACATCCAGAGGAGCCCCGTTTCCGCCTCCTAGCTCGAGAGGAGGTATCCTTTCCCTTCGTGGTCGGGAGAGAATTCCCCGAGTTCCCGTCGCATCTCTAGAGGAGGCGCTCTCCAGAGGAAAGGCGAGAGGAACTCCAGGGTCGTGCCACCATTCCCAGAGCCCCCCAGATGTCTCAGTCCATTCCAGGGAAACCTGTTTTCCCTGCACTGCCTCGACTTTCAAACCAAGGATCGAGACACACCACGGTGGCACGTGGGACAGCCCTGTGGAAAGCCTCTGGGAAAGCCTCGTGGGAAAGCCTCGAGGGAAAGCCACAGATCCCTTGATACACGCGAAGGGAAGAGTGACACTGCTGCTACAGCTCGGGAGGAAAGCGCAAGTGCATGCCCCCACTAGAGACGAGGACGGACTCCCCGCGGGAGACTCCAGAAGTACCCCAAGATCCATGTCAGCACTGGAGAGGAATCCTCAGGTTCCGGCACGGACTCCACACAAGGTCTTAGGCCCGGCATCGACGGGGGAGGAATCCCGAGAGGCCCCAGTGGAACTAGCATGGGGACTCTTCTTTCCTGAGGCCACCAGAGCGGGTCCCTGAGTTCCCCGTCGTAAGTCTAGAGCACCTGCCGCAACTCGAGAAAATCCAGGAGGTTCTCCCCTCCAGGCGAGATGAGGCCCATATCCGCTGAGGCGTCTCGAGGCTCATCACACCTAACCTCTGGAACTTCCAAAAGGTCTATCACACCCTTGCTGCAAATCAAGAAGTTCCCCAACTTACCTGTCTCCACTCGAGAGGAAGCACGAGAGTCCCGCCCTCATCCAGAGGAGCCCCGTTTCCGCCTCCTAGCTCGAGGGCAGGGATCCTTTCCCTGCGTGGACGGGAAAGAATTCCCGGCGTTCCCGTCGCATCTCAAGAGGAGGCGCTCTCCACAGGAAAAGCAAGAGGAATTCCAGGGTCGTGTCACCATTCCCAGAGTCCCCCAGATGTCTCAGTCCATTCCAGGGAAACCTGTTTTCCCTACACTGCCTCGACTTTCAACCGAGGATCGACTCACAACACGGTGGAACATGGGAGAGCCCTGTGGGAAAGCCTCGTGGGAAAGCCTAGCGGGAAAGCCTCGAGGGAAATCCACAGATGCCGTGGTCCAGGCGAACGGAAGCGCAACACTGCTGCTACAGCTGGGGAGGAAAGCACACGTGCATGTCCCCACTCGAGACGAGGACTGACTCCCCTGGGGAGACTCCAGAAGTACCCCAAGATCCATGTCAGCACTGGAGAGCAATCCTCAGGTTCCGGCACCGACTCCACACGAGGTCTTATGCCCCGGCATCGACGAGAGAGGAATACCGAGAGGCACCCGAGCAATTCGCATGGGGACTGGCCTTTCGTGAGGCCACCAGAGCGGGTCCCTGAGGTACCCGTCGTAAGCCGAGAGCGCCTGCCACAACTCAAGAAAATCCAGGAGTTTCTCCCCTCCAGGCGAATGAGGCCCATTTCCACTGAGGTGTTTCGAGGCTAATCACACCTAACCTCTGAAAATTCCAAACGGTCCTTCACGCCATTGCTGCAACTCAAGAAGTTCCCCGACATACCCGTCTCCACTCGAGAGGTAGCACGACAGTCACGAACACATCCAGAGGAGCCCAGTTTCCGCCTCCTAGCTCGAGAGGAGGGATCCTTACCCTGCGTTTTCGGGAAAGAATTCCCGGCGTTCCGTAGCATCTCAAGAGGAAGCGCTCTCCACAGGAAAGGCGAGAGGAACTCCAGGGTCGTGCCACCATTCCCAGAGTCCCCCAGAGGTCTCAGTCCATTCCAGGGAAACCTGTTTTCCATGCACTGCCATGACTTTCAAGCCGAGAAACGACTCACACAACGGTGGCATTTGGGACAGCCGTGTGGGAAACCCTCGTGGGAAAGCCTCGAGGGAAAGCCACAGATCCCTTACTGCCCGCGAAGGGAAGCGCGACACTGCAGCTAGAGCTCAGGAGTAGAGCCCACCTGCATGCCCCCATTCGAGACGAGGACTGACTCCCGTGGGGAGACTCCAGAAGTACCCCAAGATCCATGTCAGCACTGGGAGAGGAATCCTCAGGTTCCGGCACCCACTCCACACGAGATCGTAGGCCCCGGCATCGACGGGAGAGGAATTCCGAGAGGTCCCGAGCAACTCGCATAGGGAATGGCCTTTCCAGAGGCCACCAAAGCAGGTCCCTGAGGTCCCCGTCGTAAGTCGAGAGCACTGTCGCAACTCGAGAAAATCCAGGAGGTTCTCCCCTCCAGGCGAGATGAGGCCCATTTCCGCTGAGTCGACTCGAGGCTAATCACACCTAACCTCTGAAACTTCCAAAGGGTCCTTCACGTCCTTGCTGCAACTCAAGAATTTCCCCGACATACCTGTCTCCACTCGAGAGGAAGCACGAGAGTCCTGCCCACATCCAGTGGAGCCCCGTTTCCGTCTCCTTCTCGAGAGGAGGGATCCATTTACCTGCGTTGTCGGGAAAGAATTCCCGGCGTTCCGTCACATATCAAGAGGGGGGTGCTTCCAGAGGAAAGGCGATAGGAACTCCAGGGTCCTGTCACCATTCCCAGAGTCCCCCAGATGTCTCAGTCCATTCCAGGGAAGCCTGTTTCCCTGGCACTGCCTCGACTTTCAAACCGAGGATCGACTGACACCACAGTGGCACGTGGACATCACTGGGGGAAGCCTCGTTGGAAAGCCTGGTGGGAAAGCGTCGTGGGAAAGCCTCATGGGAAAGCCTCTAGGGAAAGCCACAGATCCTATGATCCACGGGAAGGGAAGCGTGACACTGCTTCTACGGCTCGGGAGGTAAGCGCATGTGCATGCGCCCACTCGAGACGAGGACTGACTCACCTGGGGAGACTCCAGAAGTACCCAAGATCCATGTCAGCAATGGAGAGGAATCCTCAGGTTCCGGCACCGACTCCACGCAAGGCCTTAGGCCCAGGCATTGATGGGAGTGAAATCCCGAGAGGCCCTCGAGCCACTCGCATGGGGACTGGCCTTCCTGAGGCCACCAGAGCGAGTCCCTGAGGTCCCCGTCATAAGGCAAGAGCACCTGCCACAACTCGAGAAAATCCAGGAGGTTCTTCCCTTCAGACGAGATGAGCCCATTTCCACAGAGGCGACTCGAGGCTAATCACACCTAACCTCTGGACCTTCCAAAGGGCCCTTCACACCCTTGCTGCAACTCAAGAAGTTCCCTGACATACCCGTCTCCACTCGAGAGGAAGCACGAGAGTCCCGCCCACATCCAGAGGAGCCCTGTTTCCGCCTCCTAGCTCGACAGGAGGGATCCTTTCCCTGCGTGTTCGGAAAAGAATTCCCGGGTTCCCGTAACATATCAAGAGGGGGGCGCTCTCCACAGGAAAGGCGAGAGGAACTCCAGGGTCGTGCCACCATTCCCAGAGTCCCCAGATGTCTCAGTCCATTCCAGGAAGCCTGTTTCCCCGGCACTGCCTCGACTTCAAACCGAGGATCGAATGACACCACGGTGGCACGTGGGACCAACTGGGGGAAAGCCTCGTTGAAAAGCCTGGTGGGAAAGCGTCGTGGGAAAGCCTCGAGGGAATGCCATAGATCCTATGATCCACGGGAAGGGAAGCGTGACACTGCTGCTACAGCTCGGGAGGAAAGCGCACGTGCATAACCCCACTGGAGAGGAGGACTCACTCCCCTGGGGAGAATTCAGAAGTACCCCAAGAGCGATGTC
>NW_017201112.1:0-19239 GCF_001704415.2 Capra hircus | reverse complement strand
CCCCACCGCTGTTGTCCTGGGGTCTATTGGAGGTACCGGGTCTATTGGACCCCAGCATGGCACCCGACCCCCTCAGACACACTCCCGCAGCCTCCTTTCCCATGGGCAGGACTGTTCTGACCTAGGAATGTGTTCCCAAGGCTCAGAAAATGCAGGGAGACACACGGCCCTGACTCTGGAACTGAGGCCATTGGAGCAGGCCTGGAGGTCTGACGTCTGAGACGCCAAACACTTGCTGCAAGATACAGGTGTGAAAACACACTCTCTGGGCTGCCTTTCCTTCCTCCAAGGAAGAGAGCTTTTCCAGTCTCCTCCGTGCTGAGTCATACAAGGCTGGAAAGGTCTGGCTTAGAGGGCATTTCTCAGCGGCAATGGCCCCTGAGGCCCTGCACCCAGGGAGGGATCCTACCCTCCCGGGGAAGTCAAAGCAACCTCCAAACAGCTGTTCTATCATGTTTCCTCTGCAGGAGGGAGCTAGTGAGCCCAGGTCTGTCTGGAACGTTCTTGGATCCTGCGGGGAAATCATCCTGGGAGCCCACCTGGATACCAGTCGTAGGGGCTAAAATTCGCATTTTCCTTCCTTGGAGCCCTAACGCAGTACAGCCTAGCAACTGGTTGAAAATCCATCCTGTTGCTGTTTTCTTCCCTCTGACAGAGCGAGCTTTGCTCCCCATTTTGGGATTTCAGAAGCAAGGTGGTGGCCCTGCAACTCCTTGCCTGGGGTCCATTGGAGGTGCAAGGTGCCCTCGACCAGGTGACCCCAGCATGACACCTGGCCCCCTCAGACACACTCCCGCAGCCTGCTTCCCCATGGGCAGGACTGCTCTCACCTAGGGAATGTGTTTGCAAGGCCAGGAAACTGCAGGGAGACACAAGACCCTGATTCTGGCATTGAGTCTGTTGGAACAGGCCTGCCAGGTCTTCTGTCTAACAAGGCCAAACACTTGCTGCAAGATACAGGCCTGAAAACACACTCTTGGGCTGCCTTTCCTTCCTCCAAGGAAGAGAGTTTTTCTCAGACTCCTGTGGGCTGAGAGCTACACAGGGCTGAAAAGCACTTGCTGGGAGATTATTTTTCATTGGCCATGGCCCTGAGGCCCTGTGCTCAGGGAGGGCTCCCTCCCTCCCAGGGAAAGTCAAAGGAAGCTCCAAACGGCTGTTCAATCATGTTTCTGAGAGAGTCATTGCCAAGGCAGGTTTCTAAGAAGTTCAAGGGTCCCCAAGGAGAGAGGGGTCTAGAATTCTCAAGGAGGAAGGAAAGGACAAACTGTTTTCCCCTCTACATTCCTTAGGATTATATAACAATCATGCATCCTTCTTGAGGACCGTCTCTGGAAAAAACCTTCTGGCTAATCCTGTTATCTTAAAATGTAAATTATGGGAGTAGGTCTAGTGAGTCTTTACAACCTCCAGACATTCTTTTGTTCGTTGTCATAACTTATTGGAGAGTATATAACTCCATTACCAACACTAGCAAGGGGGTACGCTTTCTGCCCCTTGTTATGTCTCTGTCAGAAGCTTTCTCTATCTCCTTTATACTTTAATAAAACTCTATTGCACAAAAGCTCTGAGCAATCAAGCCTCGTCTTGGGCCCTGGATTGAATTCTTCTCCTCCATAAGCCAAGAATCCCAGCATCTTTTCGTGGCTCAGCAACAATATTTCATTTCCTCTGCAGGAGAGAGCTAGTGAGCTTAGGTCTGTCTGGAACATTCTTGGATCCTGTGGGGAAAATATCCTGTGCACACATCTGGATACTGGGCCTAGAGGCCAAAATTTGCATTTCTTTCCCGGGGAGCCCTAACGTGGTGTGACTTAGCAACTGCTTGAAAATCCATCCCATTGCTGTTTTCCTCCTTCTGACAGAGCTAGCTTTGTTCCCTGCTTTGGGATATCTCAACCGAAGGGTCAGTCCATAGCTACTCGCCTGGGGCCCATTGGATGTGCAAGGTGCCCTCGACTAGGTGACCCTAGCATGGCACTCAGCCCGCTCAGACACACTCCCGAGGCTTCTTTCTCATGGGAAGCACTGCTCCAACCTAGGAATGTGTCTGCAATGCTTGGAAAGTGCAGTGAGACACACAGCCCTGACTCTGCAATTGAGGCCCTCAGAGCAAGCCTGCAGCTCTGATGTCTGAGAAGCAAAACACTTGCTGCAAAGAGAGTCCTGAAAACACACTCTCTGTGGATGACTTTCCTTCCTCTAAGGAAGATAGTTTTCCCAGTCTCCTGCTTCCTGAATGTCACACAGCTGGAATGCGCTTGCTTGGAGGTCGTGATTCAGTGGCAATGACCCCTGAGGCCCTTTGCCCAGGGAGGGCTCCCACACTCACAGGCAAATCAAGGCAACTTCCAAGTGAGTCAGCTCTTCACATCAAATGGCCACAGTATTGGAGTTTCAGGTTCAGTATTAGTCCTTCCAATGTATATTCAGACCTGATTTCCTTTAGGATGGAGTGGTTGCGTCTCCTTGTAGTCTAAGCGACCTACAAGCATCTTCTCCAACACCACAGTTCAAAAGCATCCAATTTTCAGCTGTCACTTTCTTTATAGTACATCTTTCATATCCATCCATGACATATGGAAAAACCATAGCCTTGACTGGATGGATCTTTGTTGGCAAAGCAACGTCTCGGCTTTTTAATATGCTGTCTAATTTGGTCATCACTTTTCTTCCAAGTCATAAATATGTTTTAAGTTCATGGAGGCAGCCATCACCTGCAGTGATTTCCAAGCCCCCCAAAATAGTCTGCTGCTGTTTCCAATGTTTTCCCATCTATTTGCCATGAAGTGATGAGACTGGATGCAATGATTTTAGTTTTCTGAATGCTGAGCTTTAAGCTAACTTTTTCACTCTCCTCTTTCACTTTCATCAGGAGACTCTTTAGTTCTTATACACTTTCTGCCATAAGGGTGGTGTCGTCTGCATATCTGAGAATCTTGATATTTCTCCCAGCAATCTGGATTCCAGCGTGTGCTTCCTCCAGCCCAGTGTTTCTCATGATGTACTCTGCATATAAGTTAAATAAGCAGGGTGACAATATACAGCCTTGACATATTCCTTTTCCTATTTAGAACCAGTCTGTTGTTCCATGTCCAGTTCGAACTGTTTCTTCCTGACCTGCATACAGGTTTCTCAAGAGACAGGTCAGGTGGTCTGGTATTCCCATCTCTTTCAGAATTTTTCCCAGTTTATTGTGATCCACACAGTCAAAGGCTTTGGCATAGTCAATAAAGCAGAAATAGATGTCTTTTTTTCTGGAACTCTCTTGCTTTTTCAATGATCCAGTGGATGTTGGCAGTTTGATCTCTGGTTTCTCTGCATTTTTTTAAATCCCTCTTGAACATTTGGAAGTTCACAGTTCATGTGAACTTGGAGAATTTTGAGCATTACTTTACTAGTGTGTGAGATGAGTGCAATTGTGCAGCAGCTTGAATATTCTTTGTCATTGCCTTTCTTTGGGATTGGAATGAAAACTGACCTAATGACTAGGTGTTTTCAATTGCATATGCTGAAAGAACTGGCTGTGCAGTTTTGAAGAAAAAAAAATCATTTTAACCCATTTTCTCTGAAGTGCAAGGCATATCATGGCCATCCCTGAATCATAAAGTCACCTTTTCTTTATGTAGTCATAGTTTCATGCCTAAATTATAGGCCAACTCATGCTCAAATTGACTCTGATGTCAGGGGCAGATCAACTAATAAAAAGCTTGGATTGTCCCTCTGGAGGAAAGTGAGATCTTGGTCCCACAAGAAGAATCTGAAGGGTTAAGGGAACTTGCAAGAGTGGGGAAAGCTTAGTCCATCCTACATGTACCAAAATCTTAAATAAGGCTTATTTACTTTACCAAAGTAAAAAAACAGATGATGAAAACAATTATAAATCAATGAAAGGTAAAGAAACTCATAGTCTGTTATCAAAAATTGCATTCTAAGAAAACTTTGTGCTCTTAACCTAGAGAGGAGACTAAATTCCATCTGGTACCAGCTTACCAGAAGACAAACAAACAAACAAACAAATTATCAGTAAGCTTAAAAAAAGTATATTCCATATATCTTGAAGTAGCAGTATTTCTGCAAAGGCATCAGTGTGAAACCATAGAGGACATGGTTAAAACCTGATTAAATAGAAATTGACAATGTAATCTGGTCACTGCTGCGACTTGAAATGCTTTAATATGATAACTGGAATTATAACTGACAGCATTTGACCAGGACATATCAGATTTTCACGGATGTCAGATAATTTCTAGGATATCTATATTAGGAACTGAAGGAATCTTTGAACCTAGGAAAGAAAACAACAGTCTCAAAGGCCCTTGCTGAATCATCTATCAGCAAGGAATGTCTTTGCAAGGATCGCAAAGTGAAGGGAAAATACACCGACCTGCCTCTGCAACTTCGGTCCTCTGAGCAGATCTGGAGGTCTCCCTTTGTATAAGCTAACCTGTTCCTTCCAAATAGAGGTTTGCAACACAAAACAAGTGGCCGCCTATTCTTCCCCGAAGGAGGCTCTCTTTCCCCACATCCTGCGAACACCCTTTCCCAGCCTCCTGGAAAAGCGCTTCTTGCAGTTCCTTTCAGAAAATCCTATGGACGGAGAAGCCTGGTAGGCTGCAGTCCGTGGGGTCGCTGAGGGTCGGACACGACTGAGCGACTGCACTTTCATTTTCACTTTCATGCATTGGAGAAGTCAATGGCAACCCACTTACTGTTCTTGCCTGGAGAATCCCAGGGACGGGGGAGCCTAGTGGGCTACCGTCTATGGCGTCGCACAGAGTCGAACACGACTGAAGCAACTTAACAGCAGCAGCAGCAGCAGTTCCTTTCTTAGGGGCAGTTATCCCTGAGATTGGGACCTGGAAAGGCAGAGCCACCTCCACACACACGTCTTTTTTGTCCCCTTTCCTCTGGAGGAGAGCTCTAGTGAGCCTAGGTCTGTCAGGAAAATTCTTGGCTTTGCCGGGATCCCACCCGGTGTGTGAACCTGCATACCCGACCTAGGGGCCACAGGGCACCTGTTTTGCTCGAGTGGGTCCTGGAGGGGTGCAGCATAGCAAGAGCTTAAAAATCCATCCAATTTGTCTTTTTTTTTAACCTCAGAGAGAACGAGTTTGCTCCACCTCCACCCTTTGGCAGTGTGGAGGGAAGAGGGCACCACCCTCTCCCAAAGGGGACATAGGGCCTACCAGGAGAGAAAGGCCCCTTGAGGAGCTGAGCCCAGGTAGGCAGCCAGTGATGTCAAGCACACTCCCGCTGCTTGCTTCTTCATGGGCACTCCCACGATCTGCTAGGAATGTCTTTGCAAGGATCTCAAAGGGAAGGGAAGATACATGGCCCTGTCTCTGGAACTTCAGTCCTCTGAGCAGATCTGGAGGTCTTGAGTTGTATAAGCAAACCTGTTCCTTCCAAATAGAGGCTTGCAAACACACCCCCGGTGGTTGCCTCTTCTTCCCCGAAGAAGTTTTTCTTTCCCCAAATGCTGCGAACTCCCTGTCCCAACCTCCAAGAATAGCGCTTCTTGCCATTCCTTTCTTAGAGGCAGTTATCCCTGAGCCTGGGGCCATAGGGAGTAGCCCCACACTCACAGGGAAAGGCAAAGACTCCTCCATACATCTCCTCTATCCCCTTTGCTCCGGAGGAGAGCTCTAGTGAGCCTAGGTCTTTCAGGAAAATTCTTGGCTTGGACAGGATCTCACCCTGTTTGTGAACCTGCATACCCAACCAGGGGCTACAGAGCACCTGTTTCAGTAAAGTGGGCCCTGAAAGGGTGCAGCCTAGCAAGAGCTTGAAAATCCATTCAATTGCTGTTTTTGTACCTCTGACAGAGCGAGCTTGGCTCCACCCTTTGGCAGTGAGGAGAAAAGAGGCATGACACCCTCCCCAAGGGGACATGGGGCCTACTTCGAGAGGAAGCTGCAACTCGGGAAAATCCAGGAGGTTCTCCCCTCCAGGCGAGATGAGGCCCATTTCCGCTGAGGCGTCTCGAGGCTAATCACAACTAACCTCTGGAACTTCGAAAGGGTCCTTCACACCCTTGCTGCAAGTCAAGAAGTTCTCCGACATACCCATCTCCACTCGAGAGGAAGGACGAGGGTCCCACCCACATCCAGCGGAGCCCCGTTTCCGCCTCGTAGCTCGAGAAGAGGGATCCTTTCCCTTCGTCGTCGGGAAAGAATTCCCGGGCTTCCCGTCGCATCTCAAGAGGAGGCACTCTCCACAGGAAAGGCGAGAGGAACTCTAGGGCCTTGCCAGCATTCCAAGAGTCCCCCAGATGTCTCCGTCCATTCCAGAAGAACCTGCTTTCCCTTCACTGCCTCGACGTTCACCCCGAGGATAGACTCACACCACCGTGACATGTGGGACAGCCCTGTTCGAAAGCCTCGTGGGAAATCCTCGATGCAAAGCGACTGATCCCTTGAACAACATGTCGGCAAGCGTGACACTGCTGCTACAGCTTGTGAGGAAATCGCAGGTGTATGCCCCCACACGAGATGAGGACTGACTCCCCTGGTGAGACTCCAGAAGTATGGAAAGATTCATGTCAGCACTGGAGAGGCATCCTCAGGGTCTGGCCCCGACTCCACACATGGTCTTAGGCACCGGCATCGATGGGAGAGGAATCCCTATAGGCCCCATGGTAACTCGCATGGGGACTGGCCTTTCCTGAGGCCACCAGAGCGAGTCCCTGAGGTCCCCGTCGTAACTCGAGAGCACCTACCACAACTCGGTAAAATACAGGAGGTTCTCCCCTCCAGGCGAGATGAGGCCCATTTCCGCTGAAGCGTCTCGAGGCTAATCACACCTAACCTGTGGAACTTCCAAAGGGTCCTTCACACCCTTGCTGCAACTCAAGAAGTTCCCCAACAAACCCGTCTTCACTCGAGAGGAAGCACGGGGGTCCCGCCACAATCCAGAGGAGCCCCATTTCCGCCTTGTAGGTCAAAATGAGGGATCCTTTCCCTACTTCATCGGGAAAGGATTCCCGCCGTTCCCGCCGCATCTTAAGAGGAGGCGCTCTCAACAGGAAAGGCGAGAGGAACTCCAGGGTCGTGCCACCATTCCAAGAGTCCCCCAGATGTCTCAGTCCATTACAGGGAAACCTGTTTTCCCTGCACTGCCTCGACATTCACGCGGAGGATTGACTCACACTACGGTGGCACGTGGGACACCCCTGTTGGAAAGCCTCGTGGGAAAGCCTCGGAGGGAAAGCCACAGATCCTTTGATCCCATGCGAATGGAAGCGTTACACTGCTGCTACCTCTCGGAAGGAAAGCGCAACGTGCATGACCCCACTCGAGCCGAGGACTGACTCCCCAGGGCAGACTCCAGAAGTACCCCTAGATGCAAGTCAGCGCTGGAGAGGAATCCTCAGGTTCTGAACACAGCTCCACAAAAGGTCTTAGGCCCTGGCATCGACGGGAGAGGAATCCTGAGAGGACCCCTAGCAACTCGCATGGCGACTGGCCTTTCTTGAGGCAACCAGAGCGGGTCCCTGAGGTCCCTGTCGTAACTCAATAGCACCTGCCACAACTCGAGAAAATCCAGGAGGTTCTCCCATTCAGGCGAGATGAGGCCCATTTCCGCTGAGGCGTCTTGAGGCTAAACACACCTAACCTCTGGAACTTCCAAAGGGTCCTTCCCACACTTGCTGCAACTCAAGAAGTTCCCCGACATACCCGTCTCCACTCGAGAGGAAGCACGAGAGTCCCGCCCACATCCAGAGGAGCCTGGCTTCCACCTCGTAGCTCTAGATGACGGATTCTTTTCCAGCTTCGTCTGGAAAGAATTCCCGGCTTTCCCGTCGCAACTCAAGAGGAGGCGCTCTCAACAGGAAAAGCGAGAGAAACCCCAGTGTCGTGCCACAATTCCAAGGGACCCCGAGATGTCAGTCCATTCCAGAGGAACTTGCTTTCCCTGCACTGACTCTACTTTCACGCCGAGGATCCACTCACTACACCATGGAACGTGGGTCAGCCCTGTGGGAAAGCCTCGTCGGAAAGCCTCGAGGGAAAGCCACAGATCCCTTGATCCACGCGACGGGAAGTGTGACACTGCTGCTACAGTTCCTGAGGAGAGCTCACGTGCATGCCCCCACATGAGATGAGCACAGACTCCCCAGGGGAAACTCCAGAAGTAAGCCAAGATCCATGTCAGCACTGAAGAGGAATCCTCAGGTTCCAGCCTCGACTCCACAAAAGGTCTTAGGCCCCGACATCGACCGGAGAGGAATCCCAAAAGGCGCCCTTGCAACTCCCATGGGCACTGGCCTTTCCTGAGGCCACCAGAGCGGGTCCCTGAGGTCCCTGTCGTAACTCGAGAGACCCTGCCCAACTCTAGAAAATCCAGGAGGTTCTCCCCTCCAGGCGAGATAAGGCCCATTTCCTCTGAGGCGTCAGGAGGCTCATCACACCTAAATTCTGGAAATTCAAAAGGGTCCTTGCTGCAACTCAAGAAGTTCCCCGACATACCCGTCTCCACTCGAGAGGAAGCACGAGGGTCCCGCCCACATCCAGAGGAGACGCCGTTTTGGTATCGAAGCTCGAGATGAGGGATCCTTTCCCTGCTTGGTCAGGAAATAATACACGCCATTCCGCTCGCATTTCAAGGGGAAGCGCTCTCCACAGGAAAGGTGAGAGGAACTCCAGGGTCGAGCCACCATTCACAGAGTCACCCAGATGTCTCAGTCCATTCCAGAGGAAACTGTTTTCCCTGCACTGCCTCGAATTTCACGGCGAGGATCGACTCAAACCACGGTGGCACGTGGGATAGCCCTGTGGGAAAGCCTCGTGGGAAATCCTCTTGGGAAAGCCTCGAGGGAAAGCCACAGATCCATTTATCCACGCGAAGGGAAGCATGACACTGCTGCTACATCTCGGGAGGAAAGCGCACGTGCATGCCCCACTCGAGACAAGGACTGACTCCCCTGGGGAGACTCCAGAAGTATCCCAAGATCCATGTCAGCACTGGAGAGGAATCCTCAGGTTCTGGCACCATCTCCACACAAGGTCTTAGGCCCCGGCATCGACGGGAGAGGAATCCCGAGAGGCCCACGAGCAATTCGCATGGGGACTGGTCTTTCCTGAGGCCACCAGAGCAGGCCCCTGATGTCCCGGTCGTAAGTTGTGAGCACCTGCCTCAACTGGAGAAAATCCAGGTGGTTCTTCCCTCCAGGCGAGATGAGGCCCATTTCTGCTGAGCCATATCCAGGCTAATCACACCTAACCTGTGGAACTTCCAAAGGGTCCTTCACATCCTTGCTGCAACTCAAGAAGCTCCCCGACATACCCGTCTCCAGTGGAGAGGAAGCACGAGAGTCCCACTCACATCAAGAGGAGCCCCGTTTCCGCCTCCTAGATCGAGAGGAGGGATCCTTTCCTGCGTGGTCGGGAAAGAATTCCCGGCGTTCCCGTCGCATCTCAAGAGGAGGCGCTCTCAACAGGAAAGGCGAGAGGAAATCCAGGTTCGTGCCACCATTCCCAGAGTCAGCCAGATGTCTCTGTCCATTCCAGGGAAACCTGTTTTCCCTGCAATGCCTCGACTTTCAAGCCGAGGACCGACTCTCACCACGGTGGCACGTGGGACAGCACTGTGGGAAAGGCCCGTGGGAAAGCCTCGTTGGAAAGGCTCGTGGGAAAGCCTCTAGGGAAAGGCACTGATCCCTTGATCCACGCGAAGGGAAGCGTATCACTGCTGCTAGAGCTCGGGAGGAAAGCGCACGTGCATGCCCCACTCGAGACGAGTACTGACTCCCCTGGGGAGACTCCAGAAGTACCCCAAGATCCCTGTCAGCACTGGACAGGAATCCTCAGGTTCTGGCACCGACTCCACACAACGACTTAGGCCCCGGCTTCGACGGGAGAGGAATCCCGAGAGGCCCCCGGGCAACATGCATGGGGACGGGCCTTTCCTGAGGCCACCAGAGCGGATCACTGAGGTCCCCGCCGTAAGTCGAGAGCACCTGCCGAAACTCGATAAAATCCAGGATATTCTCCCCTCCAGGTGAGATGAGGCCCATTTCCGCTGAGGCGTCTCGAAGCTAATCACACCTAACCTCTGGAACTTCCAAAGGGTCCTTCACACCCTTGCTGCAACTTAAGAAGGTCCCCGACATACCCGTCTCCACTCGAGAGGAAGCACGAGAGTCCCGCCCACATCCAGAGGAGCCCCTTTTCTCCCTCATAGCTCGAGACGAGGTATCCTTTCACTGTGTGTCGGGAAAGAATTCCTGGGGTTCCCGTCGCATCTCCAGAGGAGGCGCTCTCCACAGTAAAGGCGAGAGGAACTCCAGGGTCATGCCACCATTCCCAGAGTCCCCCAGATATCTCAGTCCATTCCAGGGAAACCTGTTTTCCCTGCACTGCCTCGACTTTCAAGCCGAGGATTGACTCACACCATGGTGGCACGTGGGACAGCCCTGTGGGAAAGCCTCGTGGGAAAACCTCGTGGGAAATCCTCGAGGGAAAGCCACAGATCCCTTGATCCACGCCCAGGGAAGCGTGACACTGCTGCTACAGCTCGGGAGGAAAGCGCACGTGCATGCCACCACTGGAGACGAGGACTGACTTCCCTGGGGAGACTCCAGAAGTCCCTCAAGATCCTTGTCAGCACTGGAGAGGAATCCTGACGTTTCGGCACCATCTCCACACAATGTCTTAGGCCCTGGCATCGACGGGAGAGGAATCCTGAGAGGTCCCCCGAGCAATTCGCATGGGGACTGGTCTTTCCTGATGGTCCACCAGAGCAGGTCCCTGAGGTCCCGGTCGTAAGATGTGAGCACCTGACTCAACTGGAGAAAATCCAGGAGGTTCTCCCCTCCAGGCGAGATGCAGGCCCATTGCCGCTGAGGCGTCTCGAGGCTAATCACACCTAACCTCTGGAACTTCCAAAGGGTCCTTCACACCCTTGCTGCAACTCAAGAAATTCCCCCGACATACCCGTCTCCGACTCGAGAGGAAGCACGAGAGTCCCGCCCACATCCAGAGGAGCCCCGATTCCGCCTCCTAGCTCGAGAGGCGGGATCCTTTCCCTGCGTGGTTGGGAAAGAATTCCCGGCATTCCCGTCGCATCTCAACAGGAGGCGCTCTCCACAGGAAAGGCGAGAGGAACTCCAGGGTCGTGCCACCATTCCCAGAGTCCCCCAGATGTCTCAGTCCATTCCAGGGAAACCTGTTTTCCCTGCACTGCCTCGACTTTCAAGCCGAGGATCGACTCACACCACGGTGGCACGTGGGACAGCCCTGTGGGAAAGCCTCGTGAAAAGCCTCGTGGGAAAGCCTCGAGGGAAAGCCACAGATCCCTTGATCCACGCGAAGGGAAGCGTGACACAGCTGCTACATCTCGGGAGGAAAACGCACGTGGCATGGCCCCACTCGAGACGAGGACTGACTCCCCTGGGGAGACTCCAGAAGTTCCCCAAGATCCATGTCAGCACTGGAGAGGAAATCCTCAGGTTACCGGCACCGACTCCACACAAGGTTCTTAGGCCCCAGCATCAACAGGGAGAGGAATCCCGAGAGGCCCCCGTGCAACTCGCATGGGGACTGGCCTTTCCTGAGGCCACCAGAGCGGGTCCCTGAGGTCCCCGTGGTAAGTCGAGAGCACCTGCCGTAACTCGAGAAAATCCAGGAGATTCTCCCCTCCAGGCGAGATGAGGCTCATTTCCGCTGAGGTGTTTCGAGGCTAATCAACACCTAACCTCAGGAACTTCCAATGGTGTACTTCACACCCTTGCTGGCAACTCAAGAAGTTCCTCGACATACCCGTCTCCACTCGAGAGTAAGCACGAGAGTCCCGCCCACATCCAGAGGAGCCCCGTTTCCGCCTCCTAGCATCGAAAGGAGGGATCCTTTCTGTGCGTGGTCGGTCAAGAATTCCCGGCGTTCCCGTCGCATCTCAAGAGGAGGCGCTCTCCACAGAAAAGGCGAGAGGAACTCCAAGGGTCGTGGCAACCATTCCCAGAGTCCCCCAGATGTCTCAGTCCATTCCAGGGAAACCTGTTTTCCCTGCACTGCCTCTGACTTTCAAGCCGAGGATCGATTCACACCAAGGTGGTACGTGGGACAGCCCTGTGGGAAAGCCTCGTGGGAAAGCCTCGTGGGAAAGCCTCGAGGGAAAGCCACAGCATCCCTTGATCCACGCGAAGGGAAGCGTGCACACTGCTGCTACAGCTCGGGAGGAAAGCGCACGTGCATGCCCCCACTCGAGACGAGGACTGACTCCCCTGGAGAGACTCCAGAAGTACCCCAAGATCCATGTCAGCACTGGAGAAGGAATCCTCAGGTTCCGGCACCGACTCCACACAAGGTCTTAGGCCCCAGCATCGACGGGAGAGGAATCCCTGAGAGGCCCCGAGGAATTCTCATGGGGACTGGCCTTTCCTGAGGCCACCAGAGCGGGTCCCTGAGGTCCCCGTGGTAAGTCGAGAGCACCTGCCGCAACTCGAGAAAATCCAGGAGGTTCTCCCCTCCAGGCGAGATGAGGCCCATTTCCGCTGAGGCGTCTCGAGGCTAATCACACCTAACCTCTGGAACTTGCCAAAGGGTCCTTCACACCCTTGCTGCAACTCAAGAAGTTCCCCGACATTACCCGTCTCCTTCGGAGAGGAAGCTCGAGAGTCCCTCCCACATCCAAGAGGAGCCCTGTTTCTTCCTCCTAGCTCGAGAGGAGGGATCCTTTCCCTGCGTGGTCGGGAATGAAATCCCGGCGTTCCGGTCGCATCTCACCAGGAGGCGCTCTCCACAGGAAAGGCGAGAGGAAATCCAGGGTCGTACCACCATTTCCCAGATTCCCCCAGATGTCTCAGTCCATTCCAGGGAAACCTGTTTTCCCTGCACTGCCTCGACTTTACAAGACCGAGGATCGACGTCACACCACTGGTAGCACGTGGGACAGCCCTGTGGGAAAGCCTCGTGGGAAAGCCTCGTGGGAAAGTCTCGAAGGAAAGCCACAGATCCCTTGATCCACGCGAAGGGAAGCGTGACACTGCCTTCTATCAGCTCGGGGAGGAAATCGCACGTGCATGTCCCCACTCGAGACGAGGACTGACTCCCCTAGGGAGACTCCAGAAGTACTCCAAGATCCATGTCAGCACTGGAGAGGAATCCTCAGGTTCCGGCACCGATTCCACACAAGGTCTTAGGCCCCAGCATCGACGGGAGAGGAATCCCGAGAGGCCCCCGAGGAATTCTCATGGGGACTGGCCTTTCCTGAGGCCACCAGAGTGGGTCCCTGAGGTTCCCCGTGGTAAGGTCAATAGCACCTGCCGCAACTCGAGAAAATCCAGGATGTTCTCCCTTCCAGGCAGAGATGAGGCCCATTTCCGCTGAGGCGTCTCGAGGCTAATCACACCTAACCTCTGGAACTTCCAAAGGGTCCTTCACACCCTTGCTGCAACTCAAGAAGTTCCCCGATAAACCCGTCTCTTCTCAGGAGGAAACACGAGAGTCCCGCCCACATCCAGAGGAGCCCCGTTTCCGCCTCCTAGCTCGAGAGGAGGGATCCTTTTCCTGCGTGGTCGGGAAAGAATTCCCGGCATTCCCGTCGCATCTCAAGAGGAGGCGCTCTCCACAGGAAAGGCGAGAGGAACTGCCAGGGTCGTGTCACCATTCCCAGAGCCCCAAAGATATCTCAGTCCATTCCAGGGAAACCTGTTTTCTCAGCACGGCCGTCGACTTTCAAGCCGAGGATCGACTCACACCAGGGTGGCACGTGGGAGAGCCCTGTGGGAAAGCCTCGTGGGAAAGCCTCATGTGAAAGCCTCGAGGGAAAGCCCCTGATCCCTTGATCCACAAGAAGGGAAGCGTGAAACTGCTGCTACAGCTCGGGAGGAAAGCGCATGTGAATGCCCCCACTCGAGACGAGGACTGACACCCCTTGGGAGACTCCAGAAGTACCCCAAGATCCATGTCAGCACTGGAGAGGAATCCTCAGGTTCCAGCACCGACTCCACACAAGGTCTTAGGCCCCTGCATCGATGTGAGAGAAATCCCGAGAGGCCTCAGAGGAACTCGCATGGGGACTGGCCTTTCCTGAGGCCACCACAGCGGGTCCCTGAGGTCCCCGTCGTAAGTCGAGAGCACCTGCCGCAATTCGAGAAAATCCAGGAGGTTCTCCCCTCCAGGCGAGCTGAGTCCTATTACCGCTGAGGTATCTCGAGGCTAATCACACCTTACCTCTGGAACTTCCAAAGGGTCCTTCACACCCTTACTGCAACTCAAGAAGTTCCCCGACATACCCGTCTCCACTCGCGAGGAAGCACGAGAGTCCCGCCCACATCCAGAGGAGCCCCGTTTCCGCCTCCTAGCTCGAGAGGAGGGATCCTTTCCCTGCGTGGTTGGGATAGAATTCCCGGTGTTCCCGTCACATCTCAAGAGGAGGCGCTCTCCACAGGAAAGGCGAGAGGAACTCCAGGGTCGTGCCACCATTCCCAGAGTCCCTGGATGTCTTAGTCCATTCCAGGGAAACCTGTTTTCCCTGCACTGCCTCGACTTCAAGCCGAGGATCGACTCACACCACGGTGGCATTTTGGACAGCCCTGTGGGAAAGCCTCGTGGGAAAGACTCTTTGGAAAGCCTCGTGGGAAAGCCTCGAGGAAATGCCACAGATCCCTTTTTCCACGCAAAGGGTAGCGTTACACTACTACTACAGCTCGTGAGGAAAGTGCACTTGCATGCCCCACTCGAGACGAGGACTGACTCCCCTGGGGAGACTCCAGAATACCCCAAGATCCATGTCAGAACTGGAGAGGAATCCTCAGGTTCTGGCACCGACTCCACACAAGGTCTTAGGCCCTGGCATCGACGTGAGAGGAATCCCGAGAGGCCCCCGAGCAACTCGCATGGGACTGGCCTTTCCTGAGGCCACCAGAGCGGTTCCCTGAGGTACCCGTCGTAAGTCGAGAGCACCTGCCGCAAATCGAGAAAATCCAGGAGGTTCTCCCCTCCAGGCGACATGAGGCCCATTTCCGCTGAGGTATCTCGAGGCTAATCACACTTTACCTAAGGAACTTTCAAAGGGTCCTTCACACCCTTGCTGCAACTCAAGAAGTTCCCTGATATACCCGTCTCCAGTCGAGAGGAAGCACGAGAGTCCCGACCACATCCAGAGGAGCCCCGTTTCCACCTCCTAGCTCGAGAGGAGGGATCCTTTCCCTGCGTGCTCGGGAAAGAACTCCCGGCGTTCCCGTCGTATCTCAAGAGGAGGCGCTCTCCACAGGAAAGGCGAGAGGAACTCCAGTGTCGTGCCACCATTCCCAGAGTCCCCCAGATGTCGCAGTCCATTCCAGGGAAACCTGTTTTCCCTGCACTGCCTCGACTTTCAAGCCGAGGATTGACTCAAACCATGGTGGCACGTGCGACAGCCCTGTGGGAAAGCCTCGTGAGAAACCTAGTGGGAAAGCCTCGAGGGTATGCCACAGATCCCTTGTTCCACGCGAAGGGAAGCGTGACACTCCTGCTTCAGCTCGGGAGGAAAGCGCACGTGCATGCCCCTACCCGAGACGAGGACTGACTCTCCTGGGGAGACACCAGAAGTACCCCAAGATCCATGTCAGCACTGGAGAGGAATCCTCAGGTTCCGGCACTGACTCCACACAAGGTCTTAGGCCCAGGCATCGACGGGAGAGGAATCCCGAGAGGCCCCCGAGCAACTCGCATGGGGACTGGCCTTTCCTGAGGCCACCAGAGCGGGGCCCTGAGGTCCCAGTCGTAAGTCGAGAGCACCTGCCGCAACTCGAGAAAATCCAGGAGGTTCTCCCCTCCAGGCGACATGAGGCCCATTTCCGCTGAGGTATCTCGAGGCTAATCACACCTTACCTCTGGAACTTCCAAAGGGTCTTTCACACCCTTGCTGCAACTCAAGAAGTTCCCCGACATACCCGTCTCCACTCGAGAGGAAGCAGGTAAGTCCCGCCCACATCAAGAGGAGCCACGTTTCCGCCTCCTAGCTCGAGAGGTTTGATCCTTTCCCTGCGTGGTGGGGAAAGAATTCGCGGCGTTCCCGTCGCATCTCAAAGAGGAGGCGCGCTCCACAGGAAAAGCGAGAGGAACTCCAGGTTCATGCCACCATTGCCAGAGACCCTCAGATGTCTCAGTCCATTCCAGGGACCTGGTTTCCCTGCACTGCCTCGACTTTCAAGCCGAGGATCGACTCACACCACAGTGGCACGTGGGGCAGCCCTGTGGGAAAGCCTCGTGGGAAAGCCTCGAGGGAAAGCCACAGATCCCTTGATCCACGCGAAGGGAAGGGTGACACTGCTGCTACAGCACGGGAGGAAAGCGCACGTGCATGCCCCCACTCGAGACGAGGACTGACTCCCCAGGGGAGACTCCAGAAGTACCCCAAGATCCATGTCAGCACTGGAGAGGAATCCTCAGCTTGCGGCACCCACTCCACACAAGATCTTAGGCCCCGGCATCGAAGGGAGAGGAATCCCGAGAGGCCACCGAACAACTCGCATGGGGACTGGCCTTTCCTGAGGCTACCAGAGGGGGTCCTTGCGGTCCCCATCGTAAGTCGAGAGCACCTGCCGCAACTCGAGAAAATCCAGGAGGTTCTCCCATCCAGGCGAGATGAGGCCCATTTTCGCTGAGGCGTTTCGAGGCTAATCACACCTAACCTCTAGAACTTAAAAGGGTCCTTCACACCCTTGCTGCAACTCAGAAGTTCCCCGACAACCGGTCTCCACTCGAGAGGAAGCACGAGAGTCCCGGCACATCCAGAGGAGCCCCGATTCCGCCTCCTAGCTTGAGAGGAAGGATCCTTTCCCTGCGTGGTCGGGAAAGATTCCCGGCGTTCCCGAGCATCTCAAGAGGAGGCGCTCTCCACAGGGGAGGCGAGAGGAACTCCAGGGTCGTGCCACCATTCCCAGAGTCAAACAGATGTCTCAGTCCATTCCAGGGAAACCTGTTTTCTCAGCACTGCGTCGACTTTCAAGCCGAGGATCGACTCACACCACGGTGGCACGTGGGACAGCCCTGTGGGAAAGCCTCGTGGGAAAGACTCGTGGGAAAACCTCGTGGGAAAGCCTCGTGGGAAAGCCTCGAGGGAAAGACACAGATCCGTTGATCCACGCGAAGGGAAGCGTGACACTGCTGCTACAGCTCGGGAGGAAAGCGCACGTGTATGCCCGCTCTCGAGACGAGGACTGACTCCCCTGGGGAGACTCCAGAAGTACCCCAAGATCCATGTCAGCACTGGAGAGGAATCCTCAGGTTCCGGCACCGACTCCACACAAGATCTTAGGCCCCGGCATCGACGGGAGAGGAATCCTGAGAGGCCCCCGAGCAACTCGCATGGGGACTGGCCTTTCCTGAGGCCACTAGAGCGGGTCCCTGAGGTCCCCGTCGTAAGCCGAGAGCACTTGTCGCAACTCGAGAAAATCCAGGAGGTTCTCCCCTCCAGGCGAGATGAGGCCCATTTCCGCTGAGGCGTCCCGAGGCTAATCAGTTCTAACATCTGAAACTTCCAAAGTGTCCTTCACACCCTTGCTGCAACTCAAGAAGTTCCCCGACATACCCGTCTCCACTTCAGAGGAAGCACGAGAGTCCCGGCCACATCCAGATGAGCCCCGTTTCCGCCTCCTAGCTTGAGAGGAGGGATCCTTTCCCTGCGTGGTCGGGAAAGAATTCCCGGCGTTCCCGTCGCATCTCAAGAGGAGGCGCTCTCCACAGGAAAGGCGAGAGGAACTCCAGGGTCGTGCCACCATTTCCCAGAGTCCCCCAGATGTCTGCGTCCATTCCAGGGAAACCTGTTTTCCCTGCACTGCCTCGACTTTCAAGCGGAGGATCGACACACACCACGGTGGCAACGTAGGACAGCCCTGTGGGAAAGACTCAAGGGCAAGCCTCGTGGGAAAGCCTCGAGGGAATGCCACAGATCCCTTGATCCACGCGAAGGGAAGCAAGACACTGCTGCTAGAGCTAGGGAGGAAAGCACACGTGCATGCCGCCACTCGAGAGGAGGACTGACTCCCCTGGGGAGACTCCGGAAGTACCCCAAGATCCATGTCAGCACTGGAGAGGAAGGCTCAGGTTCCGGCACCGATTCCACACAAGGTCTTAGGCCCCGGCATCGACGGGAGAGGAATCCCGAGAGGCCCCTGAGCAACTCGCATGGGGACTGGCCTTTCCTGAGGCCACCAGAGCGGGTCCCTGAGGTCCCCGTCGTAAGTCGAGAGCACCTGCCGCAACTGGAGAAAATCCATTAGGTTCTCCCCTCCAGGCGAGATGAGGCCCATTTCCGCTGAAGCGTCTCCAGGCTAATCAATTCTAACATCTGGAACTTCCAAATGGTCCTTCACACCATTGTCTGCAACTCAAGAAGTTCCCCGACATACCCATCTCCACTCGAGAGGAAGCACGAGAGTCCCGGCCACATCCAGAGGAGCCCCGATTCCGTCTCCTAACTCGAGAGGTGGGATCCTTTCCCTGCGTGGTCGGGAAAGAATTCCCGGCGTTCCCGTCGCATCTCAAGAGGAGGCGATCTCCACAGGAAAGGCGAAAGGAACTCCAGGGTCGTGCCACCATTCCCAGAGTCAACCAGATGTCTCCGTCCATTCCAGGGAAACCTGTTTTTCCTGCACTGCCTCGACGTTTCAAGTCGAGGATCGACTCACACCACGGTGGTACGTGGGACAATCCTGTGGGAAAGCCTCGTGGGAAAGCCTCGTGGGAACGCCTCGAGGGAAAGGCACAGATCCCTTGATCCACGCGACGGGAAGGGTGACACTGCTGCTACAGCTCGGGAGGAAAGCGCACGTGCATGCCCCCACTCGAGACGAGGACTAACTCCCCAGGGGAGACTCCAGAAGTACCCCAAGATCCATGTCAGCACTGGAGAGGAATCCTCAGGTTCCGGAACCCACCCCACACAAGGTCTTAGGCCCCGGTATCGACGGGAGAGGAATCACGAGAGGCCCCTGAGCAACGCGCATGTGGACTGGCCTTTACTGAGTCCACCAGAGCGGGTCCCTGAGGTCCCCGTCATAAGGTCGAGAGCACCTCCCGCAACTCGAGAAAATCCAGGAGGTTCTCCCCTCCAGGCAAGATGAGGCCCATTTCCGCTGAGGCGTCTTGAGGCTAATCACACCTAAACCTCTGGAACTTCCAAAGGGTCCTTCACACCCTTGCTGCAACTCAACAAGTTCTCCGACATACCCGTCTGCACTCGAGAGGAAGCACGAGGAGTCCAACCCACATCCATGCAGGAGGCCCCATTTTTCTGCCTCTTAGCAATCTT